>NC_089749.1:56021107-56036107 GCF_040412425.1 Macrobrachium rosenbergii | reverse complement strand
CTGGGTCTTGCAATGTCATCCCATAAATTATAACTTAGATACTTGGAGGGGGTTATAGCTCTTTCCTTTCACACAAACATACACAGACAATGTCAGGTATAATGATGTGAACAAGTGTGCTAATTTGATTAAACGAACGGCCATAATCACTGGAATAAGATCAGATTTATTCATAACATCCGCTGCATATTTTGTGGAATATAGGAAACTTATTATTATTATTATTGTTATCATTATTATTCATCCTATTCGACTGGGGTGGTATTTATAGTGTAGGGGGGGGGGTTGATTTCTGGGTTGCATTCTGCCTCCTTAGGAGTCCATCACTTTTCTCACTATGTGCGCTGTTTCTAGTAGCACACTCTTCTGCATGAATCCTGGAGCCACTTCGGCATCTAGTTTTTCCAGGTTCCTTTTCAGGGATCTTGGGATCGTGCCTGTGTTCCTCTGGTTATGGGTACCATTCCACTGGCATATCCCATATCCTTCTTATTTCTGTTTTCAGGTCTTGATACTAATCAATTTTTTCTTTTTTTCTCATCTACTCTGGTGTTCCTTGGTATTGCGATTATTATTATTATAATTATTATTATTATTATTATTATTATTATTATTATTATTATTTACCGCCCCTAGTATGTAACCTAAAAATCACACTAAGCTAAAATATTTCAATGAAAGGTGTTCAAAGGTACCTTGAACGATTATTGTTACTGATGATATCATTGACAAAACAGCTAGCTCTAACGCTGCTATTCAGTACAGATGCATCTCACGCTAAAAAACGATCACTGTTAAGCTGATAGATCATATTTGACAAATCAATAAAAAAAAAAAGCGAATGGCCCCATACAAAACTTAACTACACGATGGAAAAAAAATCTTCATAATTTACTTGACAACTAAACAGATAATTCCTAAACATTAACATTCGAACACTTCAGATCAATGTCCGAGGTCAGTGCCAATCCCCAAAGGTGAAAATTTCGGATAGCGACTTCAGGCATCATTAGCGAGGCACTCACACAGAGGGAGATGATTCAGTCTACCAGCGAACGCCGACCTGACCGGACGTCTGCGAAATCTCGCTCGGAAAGTTTTGCGCGCCAGGCATCCCGAAAAACTCAGTGAAAACAGTGTTTCGATACGAATTATTTTGGGGGAATCTGTTCCAATTAAAGTAAAGAATAGCCTGAAGGTTATATCGTATATAATTGAGCGTTTTCCACGTGTTTAGCAAGTTTTTTCCCAAAGTTGATCGCGTTACAGAATGAAGATATATTGTGAATGGCAGTGGTTCGCGGTTCTTAGTTCGTTGGAGTTTCTTACGAGTTAAAAAGTGTTTTTTTCATTCTATTATAGAGAAAACAGGGTTAACAGGTTCTCAGACGGTCGCCAACATCACTTCGCTCCGAGCAAACACGCTGGTACGTACTATCACATACTTTGTTCATCTTTCGTCAGAAAAGTTACGCTTGGATTTTGACGGAAATTTAACCGAAAGTCCCTAACGTGACCAGCAACAAGGGATCAGATTTTGGGAGGAATTAGGGTCTGAATTTGTACATTTTGTAGGTGAGGGCTAAGGCATGGATCCGAGGGTGGTTTGGGCTGCTTTACCTTGGCGGAGGTTTGCGACTTCGGAACGCTTGTTTTTTTTAATGCTTTCGTTTTTGAGAAAAAATATCTTTCTCAATGTTTCTGATTTTTTTATATTTTGGGATTTTTTTTATATGGAAATTCAGTTTTTTTAATCACTTCACTTTAGCTGACAGTAGTTCATACTAATAACTCTGTTGAATACTGTATTTGATTAACTTAATATAATTTTGCAAATAATTAGCAATTTAGTTTGATATTTTCAATATTGAATTTAATTGTACAGAAATGTTTAGCGCTAATGCTTTCGTCATCTTTGAGAGAGAGAGAGAGAGAGAGAGAGAGAGAGAGAGAGAGAGAGAGAGAGAGAGAGAGAGAGAGAAGTTCTCTTTATTAATCAAAAATTGCAGCGCGGACTAAGGTGCTTACTTGGTAGAACGTGACGTAATGAAATAGAAAGTGGTGTATTTTAAAAGGAACATTTTATTTATGCTTTTCATTTATATTTTGGATTTTTATACAAAGCCAAGTAATTCTGGAAAAGCAACGGACATTTTCGCATATGTAGTAGGCTAGGGAATGAAATTCTGGGGAAGTTACGACAAATATGGCGATTATTCGTACGGGTTCCATTACAAACCGGCGAGGGTTTGCAGATATATATATATATATATATATATATATATATATATATATATATATATATATATATATATATATATATATATATATATGTGTGTGTGTGTGTGTGTGTGTGTGTGTATACATACATACATATATACACACACAACATATATATATATATATATATATATATATATATATATATATATATATATACATATACATATACATATATACACATATACACATACACACACCACACGTTCCAGGCCTACCGTCAACAGTTCTCCAAGTTTTGAAAATGGGTGCCGGCGTCAGCCGGAAGTCACGAAAGGGTTATGGGGCTGCAACCCCACTTCTAAAGACTTGCTGAGAATTGAAGGGCGCCGCCCTTCTGGAGCCACACCCTAAAGAGTTGAGAGAATTCACTCGATAAATATTCATCAGTATGAATGACTGGTTACGACAGCGGTTTCGATTAAGAGAAGATCGGGAAAGAGAGAGGATGACAGATGAACTGAAATCAGGAGAAAGACAGATGGGGGCACGCCCATCTGTACCTTTCTCTATTGTGCTTAATAACTTCAGTTAAAGGTTTTTAATTGGATGAAATTCTTTTGTCACAATATAACAACAATGTCAAAGGCCACATGTGACTGCAATAAAGCCAGCAACTATTTATTTATTTATTCTCGACACAACACAAAGCATTACCATTCGCTTCTTTTGTAGGATTTTGCGGACCTGGTTTCTGTAGCACAGCCCATCGGGTTGCCCTTCCCACTGGCTTCTGCTATCCTAAAATGCTAAAATACAAAAAAAAAAAAAAAAAAAGTTCGCAACCAGTGTAGGGGTGGGGGTGGGGGGAAATTGAGTTTGGTGGGTGGTGGGGTGGGGATGGGCCGTCAGTCCGAAAGGACTCCGGAGTCCAGGAGCACTTAAAATTCTCGAGGAGTTCCCTCTTCCGGCGCCTCTGGAGTAACAACAGCCTTTTCAAGGTCTTTGGGATAAACTGGCCGTGACGCCGGCGTGGAATGACTTGCTGACGAGGAGAAATAGGACTCCGAGAGGTCCTTTCTCCCGCCTCTCTTTCTTTTCCTGGTTTGCGTTAGAGGATTCCTTCAGCTTCTTGATACTGCGTGGGTAGGTCAGTTGGTTGGTTTAGATTTAGCCGGCCTTATGCCAGAACGGATCCTTTTACAGGGCATTCCGTAAGTCATGGTGAGGTGTTGAAGTGAAGAAGAGGCATAAAAAGTATCATATTAATGAAAAACTAATCCCGATATTTGTTTCTGGTTTGAGGCAGGAATTCACCCAAGCGACCAATCAGAGGTGACGCTGATGACATCATTAACAGCCAATCACAGTCGAGAATCTTTCCCGAGAAGAGGCTGATGATTTACTGTCAAACATTTTAATTCGATGGCTGACAGTATTTACGGTCTTCATTTTTGATTGTTTTCGGAGGCAGAGATTTACTTTAGGGGCTGATATGGTGTGAATTTTTTTGTAGGTAGTACAGATGAAAAACTAAACGGATATACTGTATATATATATATATATATATATATATATATATATATATATATATATATATATATATATATATATTATATATAT
Source organism: Macrobrachium rosenbergii (assembly GCF_040412425.1). Lineage (NCBI taxonomy): Eukaryota > Metazoa > Arthropoda > Malacostraca > Decapoda > Palaemonidae > Macrobrachium > Macrobrachium rosenbergii. The sequence continues at coordinate 56,032,264 of NC_089749.1, read as the reverse complement.
ATATATATATATATATATTTATTGATACTGTATGCATATTTATGTGTGTGTATATATATATATATATATATATATATATATATATATATATATATATATATATATATATATATATATATATATATATATATATATATATATATATATATATATATATATATATATATATATATATATATATATATATATATATATATATATATATATATATTAAACAGTGCGATATAGTTAGTATCTCATAAACAGAAAAACCACTCCCCATGTCCACACATATGATTTTGACGTTTGTAATAGCTTTCTCCTCACGGTAACTATTTCTCTCAGCCTTTAATGAAGCGAAACACATCCAGTCTCACAGGCATCAAGTATTGACATCACAGCGTGACGTTTTCATAACCAATTGTAAGTTTTTTTAAGAACATTTCTCGCTTTATGGGAGTTTCATGTCACTCCACATTTCTTTGTGGTTTTCACATTCACTTCATCTTTTCCATATTGTTTTTATTTGGGATAATATACATTTTTTGCCATTTATCAATATTTCATTTTCCTCTTTTCCCCTTGCGGTTGTCATTCACATCATTCTGACATTTAGGAATTTCTTTTCTTTCTGGAAATTCTCTTTCGTTTTCCGTTTTTCCTCTACATTTTGTCTAGAGTGCTCGACGTGCAAATTCCAATCTTTTATCGCTGTCTTTGATTTACTGTAAGGTGAATTTCGGTCGATTCCTAAAAAACACACACACAAAAATAGGAGCCCTTTTTGAATCAGATATTTGACTATAAATATGCTCCCTTGAGTCAGTTGTTCTACTGGGGTCCTTTTTTGAATAAAATATTTGAATATAACTATGCTCTCTTGAGTCAGTTGTTCTACTGAAGTCCTTTTTTGAATCAAATATTTAACTATAAATATGCTCCCTTGAGTCAGTTGTTCTACTGAAGTCCTTTTTTGAATCAAATATTTGACTATAAATATGCTCCCTTGAGTCAGTTGTTCAACTGAAGTCCTTTTTTGAATCAAATATTTGACTATCAATATGCTCTCTTGAGTCAGTTGTTCTACGGAAGTCCTTTTTGAATCAAATATTTGACTATAAATATGCTCCCTTGAGTCAGTTGTTCTACTGAAGTCCTTTTTGAATCAAATATTTGACTATCAATATGCTCTATTTAGTCAGTTGTTCTACTGAAGTCCTTTTTGAATAAAATATTTGACAATAAATATGCTCTCTTGAGTCAGTTGTTCTACTGAAGTCCTTTTTGAATAAAATATTTGACTATAAATATGCTCTCTTGAGTCAGTTGTTCTACGGAAGTCCTTTTTGAATAAAATATTTGACTATAAATATGCTCCCTTGAGTCAGTTGTTCTACTGAAGTCCTTTTTTGAATCAGATATTTGACTATAAATATGCTCCCTTGAGTCAGTTGTTCTACTGAAGTCCTTTTTGAATAAAATATTTGACTATAAATATGCTCCCTTGAGTCAGTTGTTCTACTGAAGTCCTTTTTTGAATCAGATATTTGACTATAAATATGCTTCCTTGAGTCAGTTGTTCTACTGAAGTCCTTTTTTGAATCAAATATTTGACTATAAATATGCTCCCTTGAGTCAGTTGTTCTACTGAAGTCCTTTTTTGAATCAGATATTTGACTATAAATACGCTCCCTTGAGTCATTTGTTCTACTGAAGTCCTTTTTGAATCAAATATTTGACTATCAATATGCTCTCTTGAGTCAGCTGTTCTACTGAAGTCCTTTTTGAATCAAATATTTGACTATAAATATGCTCCCTTGAGTCAGTTGTTCTACTGAAGTCCTTTTTGAATCAAATATTTGACTACCAATATGCTCCCTTGAGTCAGTTGCTCTACTGAAGTCCTTTTTGAATCAAATATTTGACTATAAATATGCTCCCTTGAGTCAGTTGTTCTACTGAAGTCCTTTTTGAATCAAATATTTGACTATCAATATGCTCTCTTGAGTCAGTTGCCTACCGAAGTCCTTTTTGAATCAAATATTTGACTATAAATATGCTCCCTTGAGTCAGTTGTTCTACTGAAGTCCTTTTTGAATCAAATATTTGACTACCAATATGCTCCCTTGAGTCAATGGTTCTACTGAAGTCCTTTTTGTATCAAATATTTGACTATAAATATTATCTCTTGAGTCAGTTGTTCTACTGAAGTCTTTTTTGAATAAAATATTTGACTATCAATATGTTCTCTTGAATCAGTTGTTCTACCGAAGTCCTTTTTGAATTAAATATTTGACTGTCAATATGCTCCCTCGAGTCAGTTGTTCTACTGAAGTCCTTTTTGAATTGAATATTTGACTATCAATATGCTCTCGAGTCAGTTGCTCTACCGAAGTCCTTTTGGAATCAAATATTTCACTATAAATATGCTCTCTTGAGTCACTTGTTCTACTGAAGTCCTTTTTGAGTTAAAGTTTTGACTACAACCGTTTTTTGAGTCAGGTACCAGATAAAATTCTGTTTTTGATTGAGGTAACTTCAAGCCTTCTTTGACTACAGCCATTTAGTACCTGAGGTCATTTCTAGACTTTAGTATTTAATCACAATCCCTCCTGGAGTCATTCGTTCACTGAAGGACTTTTCGGCGCTACTAGAGTAGGTGGTCTACTGGTGTGTTTCTACTAGAGTAGGTGGTCTACTGGTGTGTTTCTACTATAGTATGCGGTCTACATGCGTGTTTCTAGCGTTTCGCCGTGGTTAGTACTAGCCGCTCCGAGATCAAATGTCCCTAAGTGCACTAGATCACATTTGATCCCCGAGGGCTAGTACTGAACACGGCGAAACACATTTGATCCTCTAGGTAAACCGCCTACTGTAGTAGCACCGACTTTTCATTCGTTTCTGAGTCAAGTATTTAACTAAAGTCCTTTTTTGAGTGGGGCATTTAACTCATATTCGTTATTGAGCCAAGTATTTAACCAAAGTCCTTTCTTGAGTTGGGCTTTTAACTCAAATTCATTTTTTAGCCAAGTATTTAACTTACTCCTTTCTTGAGCTGGGCATTTACCTCAAATTCGCTTTTGAGCCATTTAACAAAATTCCTTTCTTGAGTTGGGCATTTAACTCAAATTAGTTTCTGAGTCAAGTATTTAACTAAAGTCCTTTCTTGAGTTTGGCATTTCACTCAAATTCGTTTTTGAGATAAGTATTTAACTAAAGTCCTTTCTTGAGTTGGGCATTTAACTCAAATTAGTTTTTGAGCCAAGTATTTAACTAAAGTCCTTTCTCGAGTTGGCCATTTAACTCAAATTCGTTTTTGAGCCAAGTATTTAACTAAAGTCTTTTCTTGAGTTGGCCATTTAACTCAAATTCGTTTTTGAACCAAGTATTTAACTAAAGTCCTTTCTTGAGTTGGGCATTTAACTCAAATTCGTTTTTGAGTTAAGTATTTAACTAAAGTCCTTTCTTGAGTTGGACATTTACCTCAAATTCGTTTCTGTGTCAAGTATTTAACTAAAGTCCTTTCTTGAGTTGGGCATTTAACTCAAATTCGTTTTTGAGCCAAGTATTTAACTAAAGTCCTTTCTCTAGTTGGCCATTTAACTCAAATTCGTTTTGAGCCAAGTATTTAACTAAAGTCCTTTCTTGAGTTGGCCATTTAACTCAAATTCGTTTTTGAACCAAGTATTTGACTAAAGTCCTTTCTTGAGTTGGGCATTTAGCTCAAATTCGTTTTTGAGCCAAGTATTTAACTAAAGTCCTTTCTTCAGTTGGGCATTTAACTCAAATTCGTTTCTGTGTCAAGTGTTTAACTAAAGTCCTTTCTTGAGTTGGGCGTTTAACTCAAATTAGTTTTTGAGCCAAGTATTTAACTAAGTCCTTTCTCGAGTTGGCCATTTAACTCAAATTCGTTTTTGAGCCAAGTATTTAACTAAAGTCCTTTTTTGGGTTGGACATTTACCTCAAATTCGTTTCTGTGTCAAGTATTTAACTAAAGTTCTTTCTTGGGTTGGACATTTACCTCAAATTCGTTTCTGTGTCAAGTATTTAATTAAAGTCCTTTCTTGAGTTGGGCATTTAACTCAAATTCGTTTTTGAGTTAAGTATTTAACTAAAGTCCTTTCTTGAGTTGGACATTTACCTCAAATTCGTTTCTGTGTCAAGTATTTAACTAAAGTCCTTTCTTCAGTCGGGCATTTACCTCAAATTTGTTTCTGAATCAAGTATTTAACTAAAGTCCTTTCTTGAGTTGGGCATTTAACTCAAATTCGTTTCTGTGTCAAGTATTTAACTAAAGTCCTTTCTTGAGTTGGGCATTTAACTCAAATTCGTTTTTGAGCCAAGTATTTGATTATAGTTCTTTCCTGAATCGCACATTTATTTGTAGTCCCGTTTTTAGTCAAGTGTTTAACTAAAGTCCTTTCTCGAGATGTGCATTTAACTATAATTTCCTCTTGAGTTAAGTACTTAGCTAAAGTTCTTTCTTGAGTTGGGCATTTAATTGTAATCCTTCTTGAGTCACGTGTTTAACTAAAGTCCTTTCTTGAGTTGGGCATTTACCTCAAATTCGGTTTTGAGCTAAGTATTTTACTAAATTCCTGTCTGTAGTTAGGTATTCAACTTAGTCCCTTTTTGATTCAGGTATTTAATTAAAGTCCTTTCCTGAATCACACATTTATTTGTAGTCCCTTTTTCAGTCAAGTATTTAACTAAAGTCCTTTCTCGAGTTGCCTATTTAACTGTACTCTCTTCTTGAGTTAAGTATTTAACTAAAGTTCTTTCTTGAGTTGGGCATTTAATTGTAACCCCTTTGTTTAGTCAAGTATTTAACTAAAGGCCTTTCTTGAGTCGTGCATTTAACTGTAACATCTTCTTGAGTCAGGCATTTAACTATACTTTCTTGAGTTAGCATTTAATTGTAACCCCTTCTTGAGTCAAGTATTTAATTAAAGTCCTTTCTTGAGTCGGCTATTCAACTGCAGTCCCATTTTGAGTCAAGTATTTAACTAAAGTTCTTTCTTGAGTTGAGCATTTAGCTGTCCTCCCTTCTTGAGTAAAATATTTAACTAAGTCGTTTCTCGATTCGGACATTCAATTTTAGTCCCTTTTTGAGTCAAATATTCAACTAAAGTCCTTTCTTGAGTTGGGTACTTAACTATAATCCCCTCCTGAGTCAAGTATTTAACTGAAGTATTTCATCGAGTCAGGCATTCAATTATAGCCCATTTTTGAGTCATGTATTTAACCAAAGTCTTTTCTCGAGTCAGCATTCAATTTAAGTTCCATTTTGAGTCATTTAACTAAAGTCCTTTCTCTAGTTGGGCATTTAACTGCAATTCCTTCTTGGGCCAAGAATTTATCTTGATCTGTTTCTTGTCTCTCTGTTTTCCAAGATCACTCTCACTCAGCCAGACATACTACTCCTCGATACACGACACACGATACACAATACATGAAACACGATACACGATACATGACACACGATACACAATACACGATACATGACACACGATACACGATACACAATACACGACAAACGATACACAATACACGATACATGACACACGATATACAATACACGATACATGACACACGATACACGACAAACGCTACACGACACACGATACGATATCCACGCTACACGACACAATATATGACACACAATACACACGATACACGTTGCACGATACACGAAACACAATACACGACACACGATACATAATACGCGACACGATACACGAAACACAATCCACGATACACAACACACAATACACAACGGACGTTACACGATACACGAAACACAATCCATGATACACGGTACACAATACACGGTACACAACACACGATACACAATACACGGTGCACAACATACGACACACGAAACATGATACACGACACGTCGCCAATCCACTCTCTTTTTTACTCTTCTAAGATGCTCGCTGTCGTTTTAGCTGAGTCGCCGATGCGTGCCGTATGTTTTTCACTTTGACATTTTTGGCTTCTTTTATCCTTTATTTTTTCATTCTTCGATCTTTCTTTCATGTCTATTTTTATCCCTTTTTTTGTTTGGCAACTTCTGTTTTTTTTTTTATACCGGCTTCAATTATTCATTCTTCTCATATTTTTTTTGTATTGTAGTTTCAGCCACTGTTCTCCTTTGATCTTTCTATCCACCTCCCCCTCTCCCTCTCTCTCTCTCTCTCTCTCTCTCTCTCTCTCTCTCTCTCTCTCAGACATTAGAGAATTGATCCTGGCTTTGCAGAACGAACTCTAAGCATTCATCCCCAAATGTATGTATGTATGTGTATATGTATGTATGTATGTATATATATGTGCATATACAGTACATATACATACATACATACATTTGCAGATGGATGCTGAGAGTTCATTCTGCAAAGCCAGGATCAATTCTTAATATTATATATATATATAAAATATATATATATATATATATATATATATATATATATATATATATATATATAAATATATATATAATATAAATATATAGATATATATATATATATATATATATATATATATATATATATATATATATATATATATATATATATATATATATATATATATATATGCAAAAAACAATGCAGGCTATTGTTGTAAGCGATAAAATTAGCATTCATTCAGCAAACCAGATTTGTGAAATCACCTTTATAATCTAATCTTGGAAATAAAAATAAAAAATCACATTTTATAATCTCGGAAATAAAAAACACACCTTTTATAATCTTGGAAATAATAAAAAAAAAAAAACCAACGAAGAGTCGGGTTTCGGGTTTGTCGCGGACACACACCCGGGACTCATTCATTATCATAAATTCTGAAGATAAGCAGCCGCCTTTCCTTCGTTAGCTTGATGGTGGGGATTTAGCCATTGTGTATGACAAGGAATTACCCAGGAATTACCCCCAGGTAATCTCTCGGCAAAATCCCCAGCGGGGGGAGAATGGAGACGAAGGATTCTGTGAAACTCATTTTGCCCCGAAGGCCTACAGCTCGCAAATACCATTTTCGCATAATGTCACCACATTGTCGTCACAAATCTTTATTATATCCCGTAGGGGGGTTAGTGCTATCAGTGCACCTCACGTGGTGCACTGTAGGCATTACTTATGGTTCTTTGCAGCATCCCTTCGGCCCCTAGCTGCAACCCTTTTCATTCCTTCTACTGTACCTCCATTCATATCCTCTTTCTTCCATCTTACTTTTCACCCTCTCCTAACAATTTTTTGGCAGTGCAACTGAGAGGGTTTCCTTCTGTTACACCTGTCAAACTTCCCTTACTCTCAATTCTCCTCTCGGCGCTGAATGACCTTATAGGTCCCAGCGCTTGGCCTTTGGCCTAAATCTTACATATTCCAAATGGTTTTACCGTTCTTTATGACTTGTGCAAACCATATATCCAAGAGATGACGGTTAAAATGGAAGACTACAGTACCTGCAAGATTTTCGAAATTGAGATATGCCACCTATTGGGATCGTGAAACACAAAATACACAAGCCACTGCAGTTTCAGAATGATTCTTCAGAGTTTTCCTCGAGTATTTAGGGGGTCCCATTTGCAGTATCTGCAAAATCAGTAGAGGGTCCCATTTGCAGTATCTGGAAGATCACCAGTAAGGCAAGGGAAAACTGCAGTATCTACCAGTTTTCCCAGTTTTGCATTTTTGCAGATATTGCAGTCTTCCATTTTACAGCAGCGTAGATTATCGATGTTCTGCACTGAAAATAAATGAACTGAGATTCTTTGCGTTTTATGACATGCAGATTATTCAAGATTATTAGATGAATCTTCCTCTAAGTTTAATCGTTTCAACTTCAGAAGTTCCAACACAATGTAAATGATTTTTTGTAGATTTATTTATCAGTTTAATTGTGTGATATAATTTCTTTTCTCTGGCGTGTCTTTTATACAGTTTATTCATTGCTTCTGTATGGCTTTTTCTTCACCCGTCTTTTTTTTTTTTTAGATCCCTTGAGCTTGTAGAATTCTCCTTTTCCTTTTAGGGTTTCAGCTGGGTTAATAATAATAATAATAATAATAATAATAATAATAATAATAATAATAATCAATATCATCATCATCATCATCATCATCATCATCATCAACATGAGTATACGTTTACAAGAACCAGCCTCCTAAAAGGCTTGCAAAGTTGGAAAATAATAATAATAATAATAATAATAATAATAATAATAATAATAATAATAATAATCAACATGAGTATACCTTTACAAGAACCAGCCTCCTAAAAGGCTTGCAAAGTTGGAAAATAATAATTTAATAATATTTTAATAATAATAATCAACATGAGTATACCTTTACAAGGACCAGCCTAAAGGCTTGCAATTTCCTTATTTTCTAAGTTGGAACACATTAATAATAATAATAATAATAATAATAATAATAATAATAATAATAACTGGCGTGAATATACCTTTACAAGAGTCAGCCTAAAAGGCTTGCAAAGTAATTACATCATTTGTTAAATTGCAACACTAGTTGGAAGAGCAAAATGCGGCTAGCACGGAGCTCCAATAGAATAAGGAAACATTTAAACAAAATTGAAAAAGTCGATAAAAAACAATTCATCTGTTAAAGGAGTTCGTAAGATCAGCAAAAACACAGTTGCACAAAATGAGTACGGTGATGTGTGTGTGTGTGTGTGTATAACATTACACTTACAACCATGCCGGATATTATAGCAGAAAAAATAATTTTTTTTCCATTATAAAAAAATAGTTTGATACTTTTTCAAGCATCTTAATATTCCTGAAAAGTGGAAAGCGAGTGAAAGGTAGAACCAAAACATTTCAATGTTTTTTGAAACTTAGAATTCAGAATAAAGTACAGAACGGTGAACAAAAGCTGCAACTTTTTAAAAACAAAGAATGACTGCGTCTTGTTCTACTCCATAAGCTTCTTATGCCAATCCTATTATTAGGAAGTGCAGCTTGTTTCTCTCTCTCTCTCTCTCTCTCTCTCTCTCTCTCTCTCTCTCTCTCTCTCTCTGGACCGTTGTTTATTGAGGACTTGAATATTCACGTAGCAAATAATATATCCGATTTGCTTTTGCAAATTTATCTGCAGTTTTTGCACAGAAATCGAGACAGCTTCAGTTACAGAGAAATGGTTCAATCACTCCTCACTGAAGCCGATCTCAGGCCATTTGCTCAAGTACCTGTTGTTTCAGACCTTCAGGAGAGCAGGTTTCTGTGAAATGTTAGAATACAGTTGCTGCTTGCAATATTTAATAATTCAGACTGTCTTCCCAGAACCGCGGTGGTAGGACCAATATATTTAGCTCGGAGGGACGCGAATTTCTCAGCTGGAATTCAGATGTTCGTTTGGTCATTACGCTCCATCGTCCTGCAAACAGCTGATGATTTTGAGGGTCGTTCTTTTCTGTACGGGTCACTAGAAGTAATCTCTCTGGCTACTAGTCCTTGTATTGTTTTCAAGGACTGCATATATATATATATATATATATATATATATATATATATATTTATTATGAGATTGCTGGCCCCACGCCCTTTTTGTACTAATTTCCACTTGCAACTTTGTAAAATCGTGGGCGGTAGGCTGGGAGTGGATCATGGACCTATCAAACTTGAGGTGAGAGCTGTACCACTAAACCACAGCTCACTACATACACAGACACACACACACACACACACACACACACACACACACACACACACATATATATATATATATATATATATATATATATATATATATATATATATATATTCTAAAAATGACATAGACTTGTCTTGATTCCTAATGAACATTACAAGACTCTAATAGGAGAAATATTCTTCACGTATAAGTTTTGGTAGTGAAGAGTCTTTTCACGCGAGGAGAATATTACTCCTCATAATGAAAAAGAGCAACGAAGCTATATAACTTTAAATCAATCGATATCCGTAACAATACATATTCGTTATTATTAGCATTCCTGACATTTTGCACCTTGAACTGCTAAAGTTAGCAATTTAGCGTAGCTTTGGCTTTTAAAAGTATGTGCAGGTTCAGGCGTCTTTGCATGCGTGTGCAGAAACACACACACACACACACACCTGTCTCCCACACAGATCTTTCCCACGTATTTACAACAAAAGTCAAAGTAGGATTGTCGCTGGTTTGGAAGAAGGACAATAACAACCATTCGTTCCTGTGGAGAAGACCAAGATTTAGGCACACCACGACACATAATACTACATAAAGTCATTCATTCTTCATCATTCTTACAAGAATGCTGGTAGTCTTTTGCATTACTGAAGCGCAGATCAAATGACCTCACTTCAAAGTTACGAAAAGTCAGCGCCTGCGCAGAAACGAACCAAACAAACCGCCGAGGGGAAAGGAAGGGAAACTCGTATCGAAATGACGCGAGATGGGTGATTTTCGTCTCATCAAATATACAGTAAATCTGGCTCCACGATTATGGATGCGATGCAGCTGCTGCTGCTGCTGTTGCTGCTGCTGCACTGGGGTCTTAGGGTGGTCTGTAATTGGTCGATATACCCAGGGATTTAATGCGATTTTTTTTCCTGGGATAAAATACGTATCAGATTTATCCCGGGCTATTTTGATAAAACGCATGGCCGACATTTTATCGAGCAGAATTTAAGGTAAAGGATATTTATGTCCCTAAGGAGGATAATTTTGCCGTTTGTGTTCGTTAGTTTGCTTACTCGTTTCTTTGTTAGAAAGAACACTTAGAAAGTTACGTGTTTTTTCTTGATAAAACTTGACCAAAGGTGGACCCTGTGACTAGCAGCAAGAGAACAGACTTTTGAAGAAATATCTATATAAGTTTTGGAGAGTAGAGAACTTTCAACTGGTGGTTGAAAAGGGTTGCGGGCTCGCTCAGCCTTGGTGGAGGTTTGTGGTCTTCATATGCTCTTGTTAGGTGAAAATGAAGAGCTGAAGCGAATTTTCCCTCCATAAGCAAGGAAAATCTTTGGAGAATTGAACCAATCCATTGATATGTGCAATGCTATATAGTTTTGTGTGCACGAGATGGGCCTCGTGGTGTGATTGGTAGCATGCTTTCAACCCAAGCAAAATGGACGTAGGAATTCGAATCCTGCTGGAGGAGCGGTGATGAGTACTAGGAAAAAAAAAACTTTATCATCAAGAAG
>NC_089749.1:55961107-56011107 GCF_040412425.1 Macrobrachium rosenbergii | reverse complement strand
TATATATATATATATATATATATATATCACACAAATCTGGCAGATTCGATGCACACACACAAATTGTAGTCAAGGGCAGGAATACTCTGGAGATTCACACTTCCTTTATTGTTTCCTACGTTTCGTGATTCATAATCACATCATCAGGGAATTCTATGGAAAATTAAATAAATTAATAAAAGTACTGAACGGCTAAAACTGAATTACGTTAAAACATTAGTCACTAAAAATCTATAAAGGCTGTTAAAAATTACATACACAAGGGCACACTTAAATACATACACACAAAGCTTAAAATCACGTTACACACGGACACATATGGTTACACAAGAGCACATTAAAAATAGCAAAATCACAAAACCCTCAAAATAAAAAAAGGAATAAAAAATTTGTCTAATTTTAAGAAAATTCTTTTTTTCTTTCCAATAACAGAGAAACAAACAAAGACAGTAATATACTTATAAAAAAAGCAGAAGACGCTCACCTTACAGTGCAAACGATAGAACCACACTAACAGTAAAAGAAAAATATATACAGAAAAAACAAAACAATCCAGAGCTATCCTCCATAAGAAATCATGCCACCAAGTGCAAAACACAGATAAATTATGATGATTTCAAAGTTATTGGCCAGGCACAGAACCAACAGAAACTGCAGATACTTGAGTCTTTAAACATTAAACTACGGGTTCCCTCATTAAACACGCAAACTACCTCAATTCCATTGTTTTTGCCATAGGTCATTACTATTTGTACCTCTGATCTTTTGTTTTGTTTTTTCTGTATATATTTTTCTTTTACTGTTAGTGTGGTTCTATCGTTTGCACTGTAAGGTGAGCGTCTTCTGCTTTTTTTATAAGTATATTACTGTCTTTGTTTGTTTCTCTGTTATTGGAAAGGAAAAAAAAGATCAGAATTTTCTTAAAATTATACAATTTTTTTATTCCTTTTTTTTTTTATTTTGAGGGTTTTGTGATTTTGCTATTTTTAATGTGCTCTTGTGTAACCATATGTGTCCGTGTGTAACGTGATTTTAAGCTTTGTGTGTATGTATTTAAGTGTGCTCTTGTGTATGTAATTTTTAACAGCCTTTATAGATTTTTAGTGACTAATGTTTTAACGTAATTCAGTTTTAGCTGTTCAGTACTTTTATTAATTTATTTAATTTTCCATAGAATTCCTGATGATGTGATTATGAATCACGAAACGTAGGAAACAATAAAGGAAGTGTGAATCTCCAGAGTATTCCTGCCCTTGACTACAATATATATATATATATATACATATATATATATATATATATATATATATATATATATATATATATATATATATATATATATATATGTATGTATATATACATTTGTAAAGAGAGAGAGAGAGAGAGAGAGAGAGAGAGAGAGAGAGAGAGAGAGAGAGAGAGAGAGAGAGTAAATACTAAATTCTGGTACTGACGGAACAATTAACCACATTCCACTGACATTTTCGCGAGAGAGAGAGAGAAAGAACGCAACCGGCAGAAGTCATCGTCCAGAACGCGCCACAAAAATATCAGGTATAATATATCCGAATTACCAGGCCGCCAAATTACGAACGAGATATATTGGAAAATTTCCCTTCCACAACTTCTGAATATCAACGAGCCGCGCAGATTATGAGATATGTAAATACTTTCTTCATTAGGCTTTGGCAAACTGGCAGTCCCGTCAGTTCTTTTCATTGGATTTTCTTCAAAAGTGGAGGGAGTCAGGAGACGGAGGAATGGTAAATAATCAATCATCTTCCTGAGTTTGGTTCTAATGGCTACATTCACTGTGGTGTATATATATAGATATATACATATATATATATATATATATATATATATATATATATATATATATATATATATATATATATATATATATATATATGATGATTATTATCACTTTTGTACGTGATTCATTTATCACACATTACCACAGGTGAAAAATAAGAAACGGGGTGTAGGTCCTGACCGGTTTCGACTTTATTTCCAAGCCATTGACGAAGGACTGATACAGAGTGTGAGAAGTCACAAATATATATACTACAAGAACAGTACTGACGAACATACACAACCGTTAGAGACTCCATATCCCCACTCAGGCCGGTGTCGAGGTAGGAGTGGCCTTTAAAACTCATTTGGCTAAAAATCACAATAGACTCTCTGGGGACATTGCTGATAAACAGACCATACCCACCTCAGATCCACACCTGACAGGTGTCATGGAGGCGGAGTTTGGAAACTCATTAACATTACTACCCTCGTACTGTGTTTACAAATATGATAGTCCTATTTTCATACATCTCTACTGCCTACCTTAAAGTTTAAACAATTTACAAATTTCTTTTGATATTAAAGGATCAAGTTTATACATCCCTTGACTGATATTCATATTATGGTTGTAACTTTCTTTTATAAAGCTAGATTCAATGATGTTCCTTTCCAGTGCATTATTAGAATATACAATCCTTTTGCCCTTCCCAGTTGATAGCATGATTGTTCTCACTAACATGTACAAATATACCACTGTTCCTTGTGCATATCTCACACATTTCTTATGTTGTTCAATTCTTTTTCCAGTGCTTTCCCGGTTTGGCCAATATAAAAGTTGTCACAAGACCTACACGGAATTTTATATACACACCTTTAGTATTGTCTGGGAGTTCTTGATAAGTACATTTTTCATTGTTGTATTGTTCTTAAATGCGACATTAACACCAAAATTCTTAAGAAGATGAGGATATCTTTCATATTATTATTATAAGGGAAAACAAGCAAATTTTTTGTGTTGTAAGGTTCTTTCTGGTTTTGATACATAGTCTTTTTGCCGCTTCAAATGCACTGTTTAATACACTATCAGGATATTTCAATTTTTTTGCCTGCATTCCTAATCTTATCTATTTCATCATCAATATATTCAGGGCTACATACCCGTAATGCTCTTAAAAACATAGATGAAAACACTGACTTTTTAACCTTATTGCTTTGTCCAGAATAGAAATGCACATAGGAAGAAATATTAGTGGGTTTTCAATACACACTATATTTAAACCCACTACTATTTCTTCGTATGAGGACATCCAAAACGGTAAGCACCCATCATTTTCCATTTCCATCGTGAATTTAATTGATGGTACTAATTGATTTAACTTGGCAAAAATTTTTACATCTTGGTTCCCTGGCCATACACAAATTATGTCGTCAACATACCTAAACCATGTTACATTACGTGGGATTATGTTGTTTAATATCTTCTTTTCAAAAAATTCCATATATAAGTTACTTAACACTGGGGATAGAGGGTTTCCCACTGCCATACCAAAATTTTGTGAGTAAAATTTACCATTAAATTCAAATTTACAATCTTTTACACATAATTTAATCAGTTCAATTAAAGTACTTTTAGAAAATGGGATATCCAGCTGTGTGTTCTCTAACAATTCAGAACACACAGCTGGATATCCCACCCACCCCCTGCAAACCAGTTTGTCCACCTCAGGTGGGGGCAGGGAAGGTAGGGGAACGGGAGGGTAGGGGAGACATCCACCCTCCTCCTGCAAACCTCTTTGTCCGGCCTGGGTGGGGGCGGGGTAGGTAGGGGATCGGGAGGGTAGGGGAGACAGCAGCGCCGAGTTCCAGCGCATGTAGTGTGTACCAACAAGATTGTGTATATATATATACATACATATGTAAATTTTATATACATGCACACACACATATATGTATATATATGAACGATTGTAAATGATAAATGGAACTGCTTTCACTCCCGTAAGATAGGCTTATTCACTGATTCAATAATGAACTCTGACATTTATCTTGTAAGCCACTTCTAGAGCTTCCGGTCAGTATTTACTTCAAAAGACTGTTATTTAGTTTCTTATGATTAAGCTGGCGTTATGCCAGCACGGGCTCTTGGTTATAGAGCAGTTCGCACTGCAAAAGGTTGCAAACGGTTGGCTTTTATCCTGCCATGAAGACGGAAAAGTAGCTTATTAAGCAAAAATACCATTTGTGATAGGACTGGTCAGTGAACCATATGGATAGGTGTATCCATCCTTCTCTCTCTCTCTCTTTCTCTTTGTATACACAATGGTTCTAAGAATGTAGTGAATTTCAAACATAACGTCACTGGGGTGCTGAACTCCTACTGGTTGGCGGGTCTCATTCTCTAGCTGGCTGTCTGGGCCGCAGCATGGGCTACAAGCCAGAGACGGGAATCACGCCCTTTGCTGCAAGCCGTGGCCCAGGATGCGTCCTACGGAGCACCAGGAATGCCCATGCTGTCGCCCAGACCTTTAGTGAAAGAATGAGACCCACCGACCAGTGGAAATTCAGCACTCCAATGACGTCATGTTTGAAATTCAGAAGTCCACATGAAGTATTGAAAACCTTGTATGTCAATTTGCAATCCAGTCCTGAAGACGCTGCCGAGAGGTGGGCAAACGGTCCGTCGACTAGAAAAAGGAAAACGTAAATGGAAAGAATCTTGAATAACATTTCCTCATTCCTGAGAAGCTTGCCTGAAGGGAAAAAGAAGCATACACTGATTCAGTCTTAAAAAGATAGTATCAACAACAATACCATTGACTTCAAGAGAAATTGCTTAAGAGAGGAAATAAGAAATACCATATATATATATATATATATATATATATATATATATATATATATAAATATATATATATATATATATATATATATATATATATATATATATATATATATATATATATATATATATATATATATATATATATATATATATATAAGGAATTATAAAGGAAGAGCCTTCATATTCAGGAGGTACAAGTCTGTACGGACAAGGGTAAATGACGCAATGTGTGTGGTGGGTTTCGACGCACTGCTGAGGTGTATGAAGCGACTCATATTATGGAAGTTGTAGTGCAAATGGGCTCATCCACGACTCAACACACACGCATATGCATATATATATATATATATATATATATATATATATATATATATATATATATGTATATATATATATGTAAAATTCCTTTCTTACAGTCATTTTGGTAAGTCTGTATTCTCAAACAGATGATCCTTTTTAAGAATGCAGAGAAAATGACAACAGTTTTCGTTTACTCATAAAAGCATGTTCCTACTGGCAGCATACCAATGGATTTTATTGCCCAGGAAAAAAAATGAAATATAAATACAGTTTGAGGAAGTGCCGCGAACAATTGATAAAACGCCAACGTAACTATAAAAAACATATTTGGTAATGGTGACCAGCAGGTTTGACGTATTTTAACCTAGGAAAGGGATAATGCAAATTATGAAGTCACCGTTATTGAGATGGACCTATTTTCGATGCTGTAAAATTCATTAGGGTTCGACAAAGGAATGAGCTAAAGCAGACATTGTATCCTTCAACATACAATTGTGGGGCAGTGGTTACTTCATACTCCTAACCCTGAAGAGGAAACTTTTGTTTTTATTGACTTTCATTCGGAAGTTGACCAGAAGGTCCTGCATATTTCAGGTGATAAATAAAGCAATGGCCCACCTTCGTAGCCTTGCAGACTGGTTTTGACATCACACTCGTTCCCCTGTGTTGGTTCGAAATGCTTCGAATCTCATTGGGAATGGGAGGGTTCATTTGTAAGTGTTTAAACACACACACACACATCTCTCTCTCTCTCTCTCTCTCTCTCTCTCTCTCTCTCTCTCTCTCTCTCTCTATATATATATATATATATATATATATATATATATATATATATATATATATATATTATATATGTATGTGTATGTGTGTGTGTGTGTGTGTGTGTGTTTTATCTCTTTATCTCTCTCTCTCTCTCTCTCTCTCTCTCTCTCTCTCTCTATATATATATATATATATATATATATATATATAAAATTTATCTTTGAGGGTGTGTGTGTGTGCGTTTGCTAGTATGTGAAAAGAACATTTTTTTGTGCGTATAAAAAAACGCAGACATTGCGCACACTGTTTTGCATACACTGTAACATGCATGTTATATTTTGGCAATGTAGTCATACACGCGCCCGTGTGTATCTATGTGTGTGTGTCTGTGGAAGGGATGGTCAAAGAATGTGAAAAGCATGACATGTTTCGATGCTGATGAATATGTGACAATCTGTCGCCATGGAAACCATCTAGCCCATTATTGTCATAATTCCAAGAACGCGAGTACATTTGTTGGCCGTCGAATGGTCTTAGAATAATGAATTTTGACCAAACGCCAAGCGCTGATACCTATGAGGTCATTCAGCGCTGAAAGGGAAATTGAGAGTAGAAAGGCTTGAAAGGTGTAACAGGAGGAAAACCTCGCAGTTGCACTACGAAATAACTGTTAGGAGAGGGTGGATAGCAAGATAAAAGAAAGAGAATATGAAAGGAGGTAGAGTAAAAGGAACAAAAGGGGTTCAGCTAGGGGCCGAAGCTAAGGACACTGCAAAGAACCAGCAGTATACTACTCATTATTGTAGTGTGACAACCGTAGAATTATTTAGGCAACGCGTGCTGATTCACATTATAACATCACGTCACGTCAAAGTACGTGAGCATTTCTTACATGTAGTCAAATGGACTCGTTCACACCATCCACCGTCACATCACGACACAAGTTTTCTTGGAGAGAACATTTTGACGTGACGTGACGTGACGTGACGGTGCTTATGCAAGTTTCTTAACCAGTGAGGCGCCATGACTATTGGTCGGTCGGGCACGAACTGCACGGGATCGTGACGGATAGTGTGAATACAAGGCACGGCTGACGGGACGGGACGGTGACGTGATGTGTCGGTGACGTGATGGGACGGTGACGTGACGTGTCGGTATGATGTGAATCAGCATTATGTATGGCGCCTAGTAACTTACAGTTTCTTTGTAACCGCAGGTGTCGGCTTGACTTGGTCCACTGGAGGACCGCAGTTCGGCTCAACAGAGGAAGCGATTTCGGTGAAAGAGGGTGAAACCGCCAGACTGCCCTGTCAAGTTCTCCAGCTTAAGGACCGAAAGGTATTTGATTTTTGCTGAATTTTTTTCCCTATTATTATTATTATTATTATTATTATTATTATTATTATTATAGTATATATCATATATATATTTATTATTATTATTGTTATTATTATATCATTTAAATATTATTATATAAATTATATTGTTACAGTATATATTTTATTATTATTATATTATTGTTGTTATTATCATTATTATTATTATTGTTATTATTATTATTATTATTATATCACTTCAATATTATTATATATATTATATTGTTATAGTATATATCATATATTATTATTATTATTATATTATAATTATTATTATTACTCAGAAGATGAACCCTATTCATCTGGAACAAGCTCACCAAAGGGGGCACTGACTTGAAGTTCAAGCGTGCAAGGAATATAATGTTAATTTGAAAGAAGTAACCGAAGGTAATGGGAAATGCAGGCAGAAGAGATCACTTATGAAAAAAGAAAAACAAATAAATTAACAAATTAATAAATAAAGATAAAAATATATTATTAAAATACGAGGAGAATTGTACAGTATTAGCTATGGGGGCAGTTGCTATAGGAGGCATTATTGGTTGATGGTTTAGGTCAATCCGGCCTTATACCAGCACACGCCCTTGCCCAAAGGCGCCAGTTAGTGTGGTATACGGTTAAAAAAATAAGAGGAATAGTGTGGAACTCTGGCCTTACGCCTACCAACACAGCCCCTGCAAAAAAGAAAAAAAGCAGCAACAGGCGATTTAGATAATATATTTAATTCCTACCTATTACATTTTAGTATTTTGAAATGTTACGTGAGCCTATTTCATGAGCTATAATGTTTAGTAAACATCCATTTCAGTTATTAACCTCCTTTTGAAGCGCAAAACTCATGTCAACATTCTGTTTCACCCAAAAAGATTTCCTTATCGTATTCTGAACTGCTATATTTTCAATCGTGCTGTGCTCAATATGAGCAATATTCACGACCTTGTTGAGCCTTAAGATCAAGGTGAGAAAATAGACCTTTTAGTGAACGTAGGAGTTGCTCTCGAAAATAGAAACATCTCGTTGAAGTTTAGGATAGTTTGATGAAACGGAGATGAGATTACGAACTCAGAGCGAAGGTAACGACATTTTTTAATGAAAATAGTTCCTGTAATTCTAGACTATCTTGTTAAAAAGAAAATATAGCTGACAATATAAAACCTGCTAAAGTAAAAACAGCCAAACCTTCTAAACGGAAATACATTCAAGGATTCGAAAACACCTTCATGGGAACATATTGTGACGTCCCTCGACAATTCAGGAACGGAGTTATCTTACCAATATCTAGCAAAATTTATTCGGCGAGAGAAAAGAGGTCATTAGTAAGGATTACTCGCAACTTACAGGTCTCCAGCATATTTACAGCCGTTTCTGGGAGGCCTCCATTAGCCCCGCAAGTACTAATTACCATAATGGCCGTATATTATCAGCGAAACTTTATGGCTGACAGCGAAACGGAGCTCGCCAGGCGCCGCCCGTGCATGTGCTGTGATGTGCGAGGTCGTACAAAAAGGCCCTATCGTTATTCATGGGTTAAAATACTGGGTTCGTGACCCGGCACACACAACTAGTACTGTTTTCGCATTGTTTTCATCATAACTATCCACCTCCGTTTGCGAGTCAGGCGACAAACACATTTGTTCTTTTTTTTATATTTTGGTTGTGAAATGTTAGGCGTTCTAGATTTGGGCGTTACGAGGTATTCATATGAATAGTTACGGTTGATTTGCGCTGCGCTGGCCGGTGAGAATTGCGCGATTTTTGTTATTTGCGAGTGAGAAATAATACCCAAAAATACCTGCTAGTTTGTTTGGATGGTGACGGACTGAAGTGGATCCAGTGAAGCTCTGTCTATCTATCTATCTATCTACTGAATACGGAAAACGGAAAATTGTTTTGAAAACTGAATGTTGTTATTTATCGACTGACTGCTCTTATGTAAATTTCTGAATAGATAAGATTCAGAAATTTGCATTAAGTTAAGTAGTCGATCGATAAAGGGCAACATTCAGTTTTCAAAACAATTTTTCGTTTCTGTATTCAGATAGATAGATAGACAGACAGATAGATAGATAGATAGATAGATAGATAGATAGATAGATAGATAGATAGACAGAGGTAAAGCATGTCGATATTCCGTAAATTTCTGATATATCTCACAGTCATAGAAACATCTAGATGGTAAGCATCGCAATGCCACAAGTATCATACGTGATGACAAATCATAGAGAGAGCTGAGATGCTTACAGTAACTTGTGAACGACACGAGCATTTCCGAGATAACCAAACCATCTTAAAAAATCATCAACCTTTAGCAGACGATAAAACATTTTAATATCGTGAAAAGTTTCTGGCACTTATCAACACCTGAATGAAAAGACTTCTCTCCTTTTCGAGGTGACGTGGCTGAGGAGACGAGATCTTCACATCCTCACGACGGGGCATCACACCTACTCAGCTGATGAGAGGTTCCAGGTGGGCAGAATACGCCTTTTGAATGAAGTTTTTATTCAAGGAACATTTCTTTTCATGTCTAAATTCTGTTCTGGGGTTCCAGGTAAGGTGATTTTATTTCTGAATTCTATGTAAGGAAATACCTTTCAATGTCTAAATTCTATTCCGACGTTCCAGGTAAGGAGGTGATTTTATTTCTGAATTCTAGGTAAAGAAATATCTCTTAATTTCGAAATTCTATCCTAAAGTTCCAGGTAAGGAGGTGATTTTATTTCTGAATTCTAGGTAAGGAAATACCTTTCAATGTCGAAACTCTATTCTGACGTTCCAGGTAAGGAGGTGATTTTATTTCTGAATTCTAGGTAAGGAAATACCTTTCAATGTCGAAATTCTATTCTGACGTTCCAGGTAAGGAGGTGATTTTATTTCTGAATTCTAGGTAAGGAAATACCTTTTAATGACGAAATTCTATTCTGGGGTTCCAGGTAAGGAGGTGATTTTATTTCTGAATTCTAGGTAAAGAAATATCTCTTAATGTCGAAATTCTATCCTAAAGTTCCGGGTAAGGAGATGATTTTATTTCTGAATTCTAGGTAAGGAAATACCTTTCAATGTCGAAATTCTATTCTGACGTTCCAGGTAAGGAGATGATTTTATTTCTGAATTCTAGGTAAGGAAATACCTTTCAATGTCGAAATTTTATTCTGGCGTTCCAGGTAAGGAGATGATTTTATTTCTGAATTCTAAGTAAGGAAATACCTTTCAATGTCGAAATTCTATTCTGACATTCCAGGTAAGGAGGTGATTTTATTTCTGAATTCTAGGTAAGGAAATACCTTTCAATGTCGAAATTCTATTCTGACTTTCCAGGTAAGGAGGTAATTTTATTTCTGAATTCTAGGTAAGGAAATACCTTTCAATGTCGAAATTCTATTCTGACGTCCCAGGTAAGGAGGTAATTTTATTTCTGAATTCTAGGTAAGGATATACCTTTCAATGTCGAAATTTTATTCTGACGTTCCAGGTAAGGAGATGATTTTATTTCTGAATTCTAGGTAAGGAAATACCTTTCAATGTCGAAATTTTATTCTGACGTTCCAGGTAAGGAGATGATTCTATTTCTGAATTATAGGTAAGGAAATACCTTTCAATGTCGAAATTCTATTCTGACGTTCCAGGTAAGGAGGTAATTTTATTTCTGAATTCTAGGTAAGGAAATACCTTTCAATGTCGAAATTCTATTCTGACGTTCCAGGTAAGGAGGTAATTTTATTTCTGAATTCTAGGTAAGGATATACCTTTCAATGTCGAAATTCTATTCTGACGTTCCAGGTAAGGAGATGATTTTATTTCTGAATTCTAGGTAAGGAAATACCTTTTAATGTCGAAATTCTATTCTGACGTTTCAGGTAAGGACACGATTTTTTGTACTGAAGTTTTTAGTTAAGGAAAAGCACCTCTTAACTTCCAAATTCTGAGGTTTCAGGTAAGGTATGTTAGTTTTTTGAAGTTCCAGGTAAGGAGAAACCTTTGTTAGTATTCGAAGTCTCTCTCTTGAAGTTTCCGGTAAGTTCCAGGAAAAAATTATTTTTGAAAGTTTCACGCAAAGAAATGCCTTTTGATAAAAGAAACTATTGAGATGGCTTTGTCTGTCCGCCCTCAGATCTTAAAAACTACCGAGGCTAGAGGGCTGCAAATTAGTATGTTGATCATCCACCCTCCAATCATCAAACATAACAAATTGCAGCCGTCTAGCCTCAATAGTTTTTATTTTATTTAAGGCTAAAGTTAACCATGATCGTGCGTCTGGCAAAGCTACAGGACAGGCTACCACCGGGGAGTGGCTGAAAGTGTCATGGGCCGCGGCTAAGAGTTCCATGGGTCGCGACTGAGAGTTTCATGGGCCATGGCTGAGAATATCATACAGCATTAAACGCTGTGCAGAAAACTCGAGTGCGCCGAAGAAACTTCAGCGCATTTTTTACTTGTTTTTCTAATTCTTAAGCTGCTTCATAAAGTTCCATGCATATGAAACCAATTTTTATTATTATTATTACTATTATTATTATTATTATTATTATTGTTATTCATCCCATAAAAGGGTAGGAAAGGGGAAAAGGAAAACATACCATTTTCCATGCTCGTCTTTCACCATGCCATTAAGGCCACGGCTATAGAGCCCTAATCCCAGTCGCTTTTCAGTCTCCTTCCTCCTCCAGATGCAGCTGCCACCTCCTGTTTATCAGACTCTTTGGTTATAAACGAACGAAAGCTAACTTTCCTAGCTTTTCCTCTCGGGTGAAAACTGCTTTTTCGTTTCCTTCTACTATCAGATATAAAAGCAGCCATTTCTTCTTCGGAATCTATCTATAATAATAAAATAAGAATGGATCTTGTTTGTCCTTCCCCGGGTGACAGAAGAGGAGACATGACACTGCCATCCACCCCTTTCAAACCGGCTTGTCCGCCCTGGTTGGGGCGGGATAGGTAGGGGAAACACCCACCCTCCTCCTGCAAACCTGTTTGTCCACTCCAGGTGGGGGCGGGGTAGGTAGGGGAACTGGTGCAAACCTGTTTGTCCGTTCCGGGTGGGGGCGGGGTAGGTAGGAAATTTGGAGGGTAGGTGAGATAGCACCGCGGGGTTCCATCGCGCGTAGCCCTCGCCGACACGCTCTTTACTAATAATTATATACTCTTTAGTATCAAAAAACCTAAAACGTTCTGTTCCTTACTGTTTTCTGTTTTCATAGTAAACCCATGGACATTCTCTCTTTACATAAATGTCCAACAAGTATGGGCCTTTTAAGACTCAATTCCCCAAGACAGACTCCATAATCATTTCTGTTTAAATTGTCCCACAGCCGAAGCTATGGAATCCAACAGCAAAAAGTATTTTCTTTTTACAGTGAGAATACCAGCAAGATGAACATGCTCTCATATCTATTAATTCATTTCAAAAAGAAGAGTGTTTGAACAGATCTCGAGGTCATTTAGAATGATGGAAGATGGAAACTGGAAAAAAAAATATTTATTTAAATCATTCAAATGAGTTGCGAAATCTGTATGGAATGTCGTATGTTTACATGTTGCAGAATGAAACACGTTAGGTCGAGGATGTGTATGTTTAAAGAAAAACAAATTACTAAAAAAGAAAATAATTTTTTACCTACACCAATTCATGGCCGTATTTCAAATGAAAAAGGTTCAGTCTGCAATATACTAATAACTGTTAAATTTGAAGGATAGTGCAATGGCTTTAATAAATCATTCATATTTCATATATACTGTATGTATATATATATATATATATATATATATATATATATATATATATATATGTATGTTTGTATGTATATAAACACACATGTATATACACAAATATATATGTATACATTGTGTATATATACATATATATTTATATATATACATATAACAACTTCATGCAAATATTGTTATACAAAAAGAAAATGCTTTCAAAGACAAAACGAACGAAAGGAGGCTTGTTTTTTTCACGAACACCAACGTCTGTGACCTTTGTACTTGTGACGCCAGATATTTCATAGTCAATCAGTTTAATAAAAGAAACAGTCCATGGTAAATGGATTCTGGAATGGTACGAGTTCCTAGTTTACTATTTTCTATTGGTATATTTACCTAAACAAAAGGACAGTCAGTAATTAAAGAGCATGACTGTAATAAAAGCAAGATAAATGAAATTGGCTGCAAAAAATGTAATGATACAAAATCAAGAAAAACTCGCGATTTTGTCAACATTCAACTGGAAAGTAAAAAATAAAAATAAAAACACGACTTTGTCAGCATTCCATCTGAGAGTCAAGAACTCATTTATTTGCCAACATTCAGTTAGAGAGTTAAAAAAATTCACATTATTACGATTATTCAGTTGGAGAGTTTAGAGAAACTCACGTCTTTGCCAACATTCATTTGGAGAGTTTAAAGAAACTCACGTCTTTGCCAACACTCATTTGAAGAGTTTAGAGAAACTCATGTCATTGCCAACATTCAGTTGGGGAGTTAAGAAAAACTCATGTCACTGCCAACATTCATTTGGAGAGTTAAGAAAAACTCACGTCTTCACAATCATCCAGTTGGAGAGTTTAGAGAAACCCACGTCTTCGTCAACATTCGACTGGATAGATAAGAAAAGCTCATGTCTTTGCCATCATCCAGTCGGAGAGTTTAGAGAAACCCACGTCTTCGTCAACATTCGACTGGATAGATAAGAAAAACTCATGTCTTTGCCATCATCCAGTCGGAGAGTTTAGAGAAACTCATGTCATTGCCAACATTCATTTGGAGAGTTAAGAAAAACCCAAGTCTTTGTCAATATTCTGTTGGAGAGTTAGGAAAAACTCATGTCTTTGCCAACATTCATTTGGTGAGTTAAGAAAAACTCACGTCTTTGTCAACATTCATTTGGAGAGTCAGGAAAAACTGTTGCCAACATTCATTTGGAGAGTCAGGAAAAACTCATGTTGCCAACATTCATTTGGAGAGTTAAGAAAAACTCACTTCTTTGCCAACAATCATTTGGAAAGTTAGGAAAAACTCATGTCTTTGCCAACATTCATTTGGAGATAGGAAAAACTCGTGTCTTTGCCAACATCCAGTTGGAGAGTTGAGAAAAAACTCACGTCTTTGTCAACATTCAGTCAGCGAGTTAGGAAAAACTCACGCCTTTGCCATCATCCAGCTGGAGAGTTGAGAAAAAACTCACGTCTTTGCCATCATCCAGTTGGAGAGTTGAGAAAAAACTCACGTCTTTGTCAACACTCAGTTAGGGAGTTAGGAAAAACTCAAGTCTTTGCCATCATCCAGTTGGAGAGTTTAGAAAAACTCACGTCTTTGTCAACATTCGACTGGACAGTTAAGACAATCTCACGTCTTTGCCAACATTCATTTGGAGAGTTAACAGACACTCGCGTCATTGCCAACATTCATTTGGAGAGTCATGAAAAACTCACGTCTTTGACGTCAACACTCGACTGGACAGTTAAGAAAAACTTAGGTGTTTATCGACTTTCAATTAGAGACTTAAGAAAACTCCTGTCTTTGTTAACATTCAATTGGAAAGTTGAGAAAAACACACGTCTTTGTCAACAATCAGCTGAGGAGTTCGCAGACCTTTCTTTGGGCACTGAACGACCCCTTCAAAAGGAAAGAAACTCTGTAAAATCCTTATGGGCGAACAAGCTTCGAAGGAGAGAGAGAGAGAGAGAGAGAGAGAGAGAGAGAGAGAGAGAGAGAGAGAGAGAGAGAGAGAGAGAGAGAGATGGAAGGAAAATGGTCCTCGAGACGAGTGGAGGGGATTATTTTTCATCCAAGGCTTAATTTCCTACGAACCACTTGCAGTAAAGGAAAAAGGAACTCTATGGGGTGTTACAACTTGAGAGCCACTTCCGTATTTTGTGTAATTAGCTTGTAGTTCCGCTTCTTAATTACAGGAGGAGTTTATAATTAGTACGACCAAAGCTTTTTCTTCAGGTGAACATTTTTGCTTGGTCAGTTATTGAGTTTTTAAGTTTCATTCAATGCAAATCAGATGCAAATCATTATTTTTGAGTCAAAGCAGACAGATCGGTTGAAACACACACACACACACATATATATATGCATATATATAAATATATATACATATATACATATATATATACATACATACATACATACTTATTATATATATATCACACATTACCACAGGTGAAAAATAAGACCGGTTTCGACTTTATTTCCTTCGTCAATGGCTTGGAAATAAAGTCGAAACCGGTCAGGACCTACACCCCGTCTCTTATTTTTCACCTGTGGTAATGTGTGATATATGAATCACATACAAAAGTGATAATAATCATTATATATATATATATATATATATATATATATATATATATATATATATATATATATATATATAAAATATATTTATAATGTAAATGTATACATATACATATATATATAATATATATGTATGTATATATGTATATGTATATATATATGCATATATATACATACATACAATCCTATCTTCACTTAAAGTTTTGAATTCTTATCAAAACGGCAAAATCTCTGAAAGCGTATGAGACCGTACAAAAAATTTCTAGTACTCAAGAAATAGAATTCATAAAATACTGCATGGCAAGCAAGCACAGCCAACGCGTAAATTCTCATCTCAATTCTACCATGCAGAGCATGGATGATCCTTTCGGGGGAGGTTTTCAGTGCGGTGGAAGACTGAGTGCATTAACTTTCTATCTGGGGCTTCTAGTTCTTTGGAAAATCATATAAGCACTGATGCATGAGTGCAAGAACTTTCTATTTGGAGTTTCAAGTTCTTTGGAAAATCATACAAGCACTGATGCATGAGTACAAGAACTTTCTATTTGGAGTTTCAAGTTCTTTGGAAAATCATACAAGCACTGATGCATGACTGCAAGAACTTTCTATTTGGAGTTTCAAGTTCTTTGGAAAATCATACAAGCACTGATGCATGAGTGCAAGAACTTTCTATTTGGAGTTTCTAATTCATAGGAAAATGATAAAAGGATTGATGCATGAGTGCAAGAACTTTCTATTTTGAGTTTCTAGCTCTTATGGAAAATTGTAAAAGAACAATGCATGAGCGCAAAAACTTTCTGAGTTTCTGTTTTTAGGAAAACTGTAAAAGAACTGATGCATGACTGCAAGAACTTTCTATTTTGAGTTTCTAGTTCTTAGGAAAATTGTAAAAGAACTGATGCATGAGTGGAAGAACTTTCTATTTGGAGTTTCTAGTTCTTGGGAAAACTGTTAAAAACTGATGCATGAGTGCAAGAACTTTCAATATGAAGTTTTTATTTCTTAGAGAAATTGTAAAAGAACTAAATCATGAGTGGAAGAACCTTCTACATGGACTCTCTATTTCTTAGAGAAAATGTAAAAGAACTGATGCATGAGTGTAATAACTTTCTATGTAGAGTTTCTAGTTCTTAGGAAAACTGTAAAAGAGCTGATGCATGAGTGCAAGAACTTTCTATGTGGAGTTTCTAGTTCTTATGAAATTGTAAAAGAACTGATGCATGAGTGCAAGAATTGTCTATTTGGAGTTTGTAGCTCTCAGAGAAATTATAAAAGAGCTGATGCATGAGTGCAAGAACTTTCTATTTGGCGTTTGTAGTTCATAGGAAATTTATAAAAGAACTGATGCATGAGTGCAAGAACCCTCTATTTTGAGCGTCTAATTCTTAGGGGAACTGGAAAAAATTTTATTTATTTTCCATTCCCAGGTAGTGCACGAAGAGGGAAGCGATTTGTGGACTCTGGTGGTGCAATATGCTCAGCTGAGGGACGCCGGTATCTACGAGTGCCAAGTGAACTCAGACCCAAAGATTTCCAGACCCGTGACCTTGAATGTTTACGGTGAGTCTCTCTCTCTCTCTCTCTCTCTCTCTCTCTCTCTCTCTCTCTCTCTCTCTCTCTTTCTCTTTGTGTTACGTAAGTTGTTATCAACCTTTTCCCTGTCCCTATGAATAGTTGCTGTTTCCTCTTCACAGTTTGAAAGCTTGCTATAACCCCCTCTCTCTCTCTCTCTCTCTCTCTCTCTCTCTCTCTCTCTCTCTCTCTCTCTCTCTCTCTCTCTCTCTCTCTCTCTCAGATAGAGTAAATTGCCATTAACCTTTTTCCCATCTTCCTCTGAAAGTCTGCTATAATCTCACTCTCTCAGGTAAATTGCTATCAGCCTTTTTTCCCTTCCACTCTGAAGGCTTGCTAATAATCTCTCTCTCTCTCTCTCTCTCTCTCTCTCTCTCTCTCTCTCTCTCTCTCATACATGACTTTTTACCTCCTCGCTCCCGTCTGTAATCATTCTCAGAACTACTTAGAGAACTACACTGAAGTCCCTTAAGCAATATGTTCGTCATATTACCTGTTTCACTTTGATGTTCTAACGCTCACCTCCTTGGTAATGAGGCTCTTTCAGTCCTACATTTTTTTCCCTTCACTCACGGTTCTTGGATAGGTAACCGACTGGGATCTCCAGACGGAAAACCCCTAGACTATTTCTAAGAAATAAACCACCCTAAACTATTCCTAAAATGCAAAAAATCTGAAACTATTCCTAGAAAAAAAAACTTAGACTATTCCTAGATAAAAAACTTAGACTATTCCTAGACAATAAAACTTAGACTATTCCTAGGCAATAAAACTTAGACTATTCCTAGACAATAAATACTAGATAAAAAACTTAGACTATTCCTAGACAAAAAGACTCAACTATTCCTAGACAATAAAACCTAGACTATTCATATATAAAAAACTTAGACTATTCCTAGGCAAAAAAAAAACTTAGACTATTCCTAGACAATAAAACTTAGACTATTCCTAGAAAAAAAAAATTTACATCATTCCTAGACCAAAACAGAACTTACTCTTCCTAGAAAAATACTAAAGATATTCCTAGACAATAAAACTTACTCTATTCCTAGACAAAAAAACCTACACTGTTAATTTTGCTAGGGTCATAGGGCTTGCAAACTCATCCCACAAAGATGGCTAACAATCTGAGCCACCCCTTCCGAGGGAGAAAAGGCGTGTATCTAAAATTCAGTGGTTCTCTATCTTTTTATAGTGATGGCACCCTAACTAATGTAATCATTGCCGTGGCACCCCTTCTTCACAATCCCACCATAACGCATGAATTAACTTCTTATTTAATGAATAAAATTATTATCCATACTCAAACCAAAATCATCACACCGTACATGCAGAAATATACTGTACAAACAAAGACCATATCAAAAGAATTAGATAAACATAATAAGAGTAGACACACTGATAATAACTACATGAAGACTTCTGCAAACTTTTCTTTTTTATAAATGTTCATTGTGATGATCTAGCTAAGACAAAATTCATGAGAATCTTGCGGCACCCCTAGGCACTGTCTGAGGCACCAGTTTGAGAATCACAGAGTTACTAAATAAAAGAAAAACTGCAAATACCAATTTGAGCACTTCTCCTTACCGGAGTTGTATTTAGTTTCTTCTAATGTGTCGAGGGAACAGAAATGATTGATTCTACGTCTTTTCCAGGGCCCTCCCAACCCATCAGCGTCAGCAAGACGAAAGTCTTCGTTGCCAATAATACAGCTTCTACCAAAGACGGTGAGGATTTCCCATTTTCTGTTTGTATCATCATCATTTGCACTTTATCATAAGCCATCAATGAAATTCATGATCATATATATATATATATGTATATATATATATGTATATATATATATATATATATATATATATATATATATATATATATATATATATATATATATATACATACTAAAATATAACATCATATATTTACATATACTGTATATATACATATATACATGTATATAATGTGCAATCAGCCATCCTCACCTGACATTCAACATGTTAATAGAGTGATTGATTGATTAGCTTCTATCAAAATGATTTCACAAACACTGAAAAGTCTTCTACGATAACCATACGGTATGCTTTTAATTGATCAAATGAATACTTGTGTACTTATAAAAAAGGCCATTCTTTATTATTATTATTACCATTATTATTATTTTCTTCTTCTTCTTCTTCTTCTTCTTAATCCAGATGAAAAACCAGCTTAAGAGAGAGAAAATAATGCAATTTATGAGAGACTGCCATGAAATCAGTGAATATATTTTCTTTCTGGTTTCACTCATAATATCAGAGAATTAGAATGCATTTTCATCTCTGTTCCATGAGGATAGTCGGAGAGCCTTTGCATACACTCTTTTTTCACTGTTTCATGCTGATTATCAGACCCTATAAAACTACTTTGTTCCCAGTTATGATTCAGATAATTAAAACGTGTTTTATTATCTTCTTATGGAGATTATTGGAGTTTGAAGATACCTCCTCAGTTTCAAATGAGATTATCGGAAAATCCGTAACCTCGCTTTTTTTTTATCATTTTCATTCAGAATTCTGCGAGATACTACGATAACGTTTTATCCCCATTCTCATGCAGATTATTAGAGATTCTGTGATGATACGTTCTTCCCTGTTTTCATTTAGATCGTGAGAAACTTTAAATTCATTTTCATCTTCTATGAGGCTAACCAATGAGCCTTTGAACACTTCTGAACGCAGTTAAATCCTCAATCTAGAAAACAACAAAAATTTATCTCAGCAACCTCTCGAACGTTTCCTCCTTCAATAGCTATGAACGTTTCCTTCTACAAGAGCTGTGACCGTTTCCTTCTACAAGACCCGTGAACGTTTCCTTCTACAAGAGCTGTGAACGTTTCCTTCTACAAGAGCTGATAACGTTTTCTTTCACAAGAGCTGTGAACGTTTCCTTCTACAAGAGCTGTGAACGTTTCCTTCTACAAGAGCTCTGGACGTTTCGTTCTGCAAAGGCTCTGGACGTTTCCTTCTACAAGAGCTGTGAAAGTTTCCTTCTACGAGAGTTGTTAACGTTTCCTTCTACAAGAGCTGTTAACGTTTCCTTCAACGAGAGCTGTTAACGTTTCCTTCTACAAGAGCTGTTAACGTTTCCTTCTACAAGAGCTCTGGACGTTTCGTTCTGCAAAGGCTCTGGACGTTTCCTTCTACAAGAGCTGTGAAAGTTTCCTTCTACGAGAGTTGTTAACGTTTCCTTCTACAAGAGCTGTTAACGTTTCCTTCAACGAGAGCTGTTAACGTTTCCTTCTACAAGAGCTGTTAACGTTTCCTTCAACGAGAGCTGTTAACGTTTCCTTCTACAAGAGCTGTTAACGTTTCCTTCAACAAGAGCTGTTAACGTTTCCTTCTACAAGAGCTCTGTAACATGGCAACGATGCACAAGCCACCACGGTCTGAAAGACCGGGAGATAAGACTCTCTGGAACGTTTCCCCCTCAGTTTTTCCTGGCGTTTCCAAAGAGTGTGGAGGGTGTCGTTCTGCCCTTCACCAACGGTCAAATCCTGCAGAAAAAGAGCCGCACTAAGCGGCCCTTCAAGAGATTTGTCGTTGATTCTGCGAGCACTGTTCTTCCATCCCCGAGCCTCGTGTATAAGGGACGAAAATGTTAACCACTAGCCGTGACGGATTGTTTGCTCGGACCAGATGCTAATTTATTTCGTGGTTACTGTCTCTTTCAGATGTTTTTATGTAATATTTTTTATCTCTCTCTCTCTCTCTCTCCCTCTTCCTGACTGACTGATTCATGAAGATGTTGACGAGATATATGGACACCTTAAGGTGACAATGAGAGAGAGAGAGAGAGAGAGAGAGAGAGAGAGAGAAGAGAGAGAGAGAGAGAGAGAGAGAGATTTTATATGCAAAACTAATGGTGTTTTATTATTGTTTCAAGTTGAACCAGTTTCCAAATGTAAAGAGAGAACGAGAGAGAGAGAGAGAGAGAGAGAACGAGAGAGAGAGAGAGAGAGTATATCTTAGTTTAACTTCAGACCACTGAGCTGATTAACAGCTCTTTAGGCTGGCAAGATTAGATTTATTTTACGTGGTTAAGAACCAATTAGATACCTAGCAAGGGACTGTTACAGCTTATTGTGGAATCCGAACGTTTTGTAGCAAGAGAATGAATTTCTTCAACAGAAATAAATTCCTCTAATTCTTCATTGGCCGGTCAGAGAATCGAACGCGGGGTCAGCAGAGTGCTAACGGAGAACGGTACCCACCCGTCCAATGAGATAGAGAGAGAGAGAAAGCAACAGGTAGTAATGTTTACAAGAAGAAAATATGATAATCCAATCTCCGAAATTCTAAATCATTAATAATCAATTTCAAGGCCGTTTCTCTGTTTCCTCTCGACCACGACGCTTCCCGATCGTCACTTATTTTAGGTCACCCATTCCCCTATTTCAGGTCACTCATTCACGAGCACTCACGCGGGCAATAACACGGGTAGGTAACACGCATTTGTGGCGCCATTAGCCGGAGTTATGGCGGGGCATAGCTCAGGTAATAAAAAAGTAAAAACGTTTCCTTCCGCCGCAAAGATAATTTAACGTTTTCTTCGAAATATCTTGCCAAGTTTATATGCGGGAGTTTCGGAAGAATGTCCCCGGAAAGATGGAATGGACCCACTTCAACTTTTTCCGGGCGTTCGGTATCTGGCCTCGTTCGAATGTCGCAGATGCTGTGATGTAGAGACAGTATTCCCTAAATTATTTCTACAAGTGTTACGTGATAAACAAGAAAAATGCGCCGTTAACGTTTCCTTCGGCGCAATCAGCTGTTAACCGCTTCCTAGCGTATAAGAGCAAGGCCACCGAAAACAGATCTAACTTTCGGTTCTCGGAGCTAATGCTGTATGAGCCACGGACAACGAAACTTTAACCAGACCGGGAGATAAGACTCAGGGGACCGTCTCCCCCCTCTGTTTTTTCCTGGCGTTCCAAGGGTATGGGGAGGGTGTGTGCTGCCTTATCACCAACGGTCAAACACTGCAGAAAAAGGACCGCACTGCAGCGGCCCTACAGAGATTTGTCTTGATTCTGCGAGCACTGTTCTTCCATCCCCGAGCCTCGTGTATGGGAGGGGACAGAAAATATTGCCACAGAATGACGGATTGCGAGATGCTCGGACCAGATGCTAATTTATTTCTTCTTTTACTGAAAATTAAAGATGTTTTTATGTAAAATTTTTATCTCTCTCTCTCTTTCTCTCTCTCCATCTTCCTGAATGAAATTATTCATTTAAGATGTTGATATGATACATGGACACCTTAAGTGACAATGAGAGAATTGGAGAGAGAGAGAGAGAGAGAGAGAGAGAGAGAGAGAGAGAGAGAGAGAGAGAGAGAGATTTTATATGCAAAAACTAATGGTGTTTTATTATTGTTTCCAAGTTGTGAACCAGTCGCCAAATGTAGCGAGAGAGAGAGAGAGAGAGAGAGAGAGAGAGAGAGAGAGAAGTATACCTTAGTTTAACCAGACCACTGAGCTGATTAACAGCTCTCCTAGGGCTGGTCCGAGAGTATCAGTTTTATTTGACGTGGCTAAGAACCAATTGTTACCTATCAAGGAACCTACAGCTTATTGTGGAATCCGAACCACATTGTAGCGAGAAATGAATTTCTATCACCAGAAATAAATTCCTCTAATTCTTCATTGGCCGGTCAGAGAATCGAACGCGGGGTCAGCAGAGTGCTAGCAGAGAACGGTACCCACCCGTCCAATGAGAAAGAGAGAGAGAGAGAGAGAGAGAGAGAGAGAGAGAGAGAGAAAGCAACAGGTAGTAATGTTTACAAGAAGAAAATATGATAGTCCAATCTCCGAAATTCTAAATCATTAATAATCCAATTTCCAGGCCGTTTCTCTGTCTCCTCTCATCGTCACCTATTTTAGGTCACCCATTCCCCTATTTCAGGTCACTCATTCACGAGCACTCACGCGGGCAATAACACTGGTAGGTAACACGCATTTGTTCTCGCCATTAGCCTAGATAAAGGGGCATCTCATTAATAAAAAAGTAAAAAGAAAACTTCCGCCGAAAAGATAATTTACTTCCGCGAATATCTTGCCAAGTTTATATGCTGGAGTTATCGGAATTTCCCGAAATATGGAATGGACCCAGGAATCAACTTTTTCCGGACGTTCGGTATCTGGCCTTTTCGTTCGAATGTCGCAGATGCTGTGGTGCAGAGACAGTATTCCCTAATATATTTCTACAAGTGTTACGTGGCTGTAGCTATAACAAGCTGACCGAAGAATATAATAAACAAGTAAAAAATGCGCCGAAGTTTCTTCGACGTAATCGAGTTTTCTGTACAGCATGGCAATAAAGAAAAGGCCACCGAAAAAGATCATCTTTCGGGACTCGTTAAATCAGTAACTGTATGAGCCACGGACCACGAAACATTAACCATGGCCCGGTGGTGATGCCTGGTCTATATCGTTGCCAGAAGCTTGATTATGCCTAACTTTAACCTTAAATAAAATAAAAAGAGAAGAGAGAGGACTAAAGAATTTGGGTGTTGATGATTGGAGGGTAGATGATCAACATACCAATTTGCAAGCCCTCTAGCCTCAAAAGAAGATCTGAGGGCGGACAGAAAATATTGCGGACAGAATAAAGTGCACGGAAGACAAAACTGGCAAATAGTCTTCTTTTACAGAAAATTAAAAACAGAACAGGATCTCTTGAATGTAAAGCAAAAATATTGCACTTACTTTTTGGTCCATCCACCACTAATAAATTATTGCGTTTAATAATTTGATATGCCAACTGGCCTCGTGTGTACCTTCAGAGAGAGAGAGAACCAGAGAAATTCCCTTAATGCACTCTCATTAAGTCCAAAAAGTATTGAACTCAGGAGAGAGAGAGAGAGAGAGAGAGAGAGATAAATCAGTCAAGAGAGAGAGAGAGAGGTAATAAACGTAAGATCATAAGTCTAAAAATATTCATACTCAAGTTTGAAGACGAGAGAGAGATAAACTGAGAGCAACATTTTAGAGAGTTTCAATTTTGATCTGATCATATAATTATGCAAATGTAGGATACATATTGTTACTGTTTTGATCAAGCCAGATTATCCCCGTGCCATAATCCTTCGACGGCCAGGATGCATTTTCAAATCACGAAGATTTATAACTCGAAAATACGAGAGGAATATAAGTTATGGCCCTGAGAGATTTCATCTTGAGAAGCTGCATCACCTTTTGTCCTTTAAATCATTTTCATTTCTATCAGAGGGGCTCGTAACGACGCCTCTTAGGACACCTCTTGCCACAATAGTTCGGTGAATCCTCTCACCAGGTTCCAAGCTTCGGAATTCTCACTCAGCTTCTGAGCTCTCATTTGTGACGGGTTAAGTTAAACCATTCTTTCTACTTGTTCTCCTTGGCCTGCCTAGATAAAGGCATCTAATTAAAAATACAAAGAATAAGGGAAAACATAAGAAAGAACAGAGATCCGAATCTGAACAAGTAGGTTCCTGGATTATCAAATTTTGATATTAACGAGAGTACCACAGGAATCAACTGAAGTAAGTGAAGTATTCTTGAAATTTTCGAAGTGTATTAAGTTACGTTTACAATCTTCTGAAATACTCATTATCTACACTCAACTTCCGGCATACTATCCCTATTCACACTCACATCTCTCAAGTTACCATCCTTGTCTGTAAGAACATCTTCCAATAAGAAAAAAATTGCGATTAAAAACCAGCTTTTCAGGAAAGGTGTGAAATCAGTAACTGGATTAAGAGTAGAATCATCTGCACATGGGTTGATGGCCAGGGGAAGGTCTTGAGAAGTCGCTGATGATAATGAGGAAACGGGAAGAGAAGAGAAGAGAAGGGAAAAGAAGAGCTGATGATAATGAGGAAACGAGAAGAGAAGAGAAAAGAACTGACCCCTGAACGGGAAATGATAGACAGAAACCAACAGGAAACCATCTGTCAAACTCACCAAGACACAAAGAATAGTCAAGAAATTCGTGACTTCATAAAAGTTGATTTCAGTACCCCTTCTGTCCCTAGCCCTCACATAACCTTTTACTTTACCTCCATTACCGCTCCGTTTCCTCCAGCTTGCTGTCCAACCACACAAATTCCCTCTTTTCACTCTCTTAAGCGCTGAATGGCTGAAAGCGTCAGGTGTCTGGTTACAGCCCGATTTTCATAAATCAGTCAAGAAACTCTTGGCCACTTCAAAACAACTATCAGGTTTAAAGACGAGATCTTTCATAAACTGGTGCAGCATTTTAAGGTTTCAATTTTGCATCTGCTTTATGTAATTATGCAAATGTACATACATGGCATACACGTTTTGTTTTAGGGATATCCTATTTGTTCGACTTTGCAGGTGACCTAAGAGTCCAGATCAAAGGTCCCCGAGAGATCTTCATGGAGGAAGGGTCATCTCTGACCCTGACCTGCCTCGTGACCTCTTTATACGGACCGTCGACCCTCATCTACTGGTATCACGACACCCAGCTCATGGACTACAATTCCCCCAGGGGTGGAATCAAGATGCAAGTAAGATAATTGGGGCTTAGTTATTTTTTTCATTATCCTAACTTTATCATATCAGAAGTTTTGTGAGATGAGGGGGTTTGCTTGACAGTTGAGTCTGGTGTTTTTTTTTTAGCTTTTCTGTACGAATAGGATAAGGTGTTTCTGACCCAATGTCAGATTTTTTTTGGAGAAGTTTCCTTTTTTTTTTGTGAATGGGAATTCTCAGAATTCAAGAAATATAATGAGTTATGTTTTATATATAATGGCATATATATAATCTTGGTTTATATATATATATAATATATATAAATTATATATATACATATAATATATATATATATATATAATATATTTATAATATATATATACATATATACATATATATATATATATATATATATATATATGTATATATACACAATATATACACATATATATATATATATATATATATATATAATATATATATATATATATATATATATATATATATATATATATATATATATATATATATATATATATATATATATATACATATACACATACATACATAACTTTATCAACCAGACATCTCGGTGAGGCTACCGGACATTCAGCCCGAAATGAAAAGAGGTCAGCATTATTACTGTACTAGCTGTTTCAACTCTTCCGGCCTACTTGTACAAACAAAACTCCCCCAAAAATATAAGCTTTTCCTTGATTCTTCATTCAGCATCACAAATGCCCGAATGAGTTTTTCGGAGAGCGTCTGCGCACGAAAAGGTCCCCAAATTCTACCGCCCCAGATAGATTCCCGGGACATTTGTTTTTCGCCAGTTTTTAAAATTAATTTCAGCTGTTTTTTTCCTCCATTTTTCTTTGGAGGAGGAAATAAAATGCAGGCTCATCAGGAGAGAGGAAAAATTCGTGTAGTCGATTCTGTTGGAGTAAAAATAAAAGGGAGGGGGTTTAGATATTTGCTTTTAACTGTGGCTGGTGATTTTATTTCTTTGAATAATGAATTGTAAGAGGTTGGAGGTACAGGATACATTTACGAAAAAAGGTTTCAAGTAAATAATAAACACACTACATGTATATATATACATATACTGTATATGGATATATATAATATATATATATATACATTATATATGTGCATGTATACATATATAATATATATATATATATATATGTATATATATATATATATATATATATATATATATATATGTATATATATATTATATATAATATCTACAGTATATATCAAAGGTACCAGCCCCTGATTGTCAATAAGGCTTTGTGATGAGATGATTAACTAAACGTCTATCTCAACGGCGAAGCGATTCTCCGCAGTTAGCTAACAACCAGGTATACAAGCCACTGCTTAGGTCAACACAAGCCCATCGGAACTGAAGGGAACTTTCCTAAACTATTCTAAGCTGTGAGATTTGACTGGACTTATGCTTAGTCTGTTAAAAAATCACCGTGACACTGTTGAACTAGACAACGGACCATGTACCAGGTAGTTAAGACAAATGTGGGGGTTCGCCAAAAGAGTGAAGAAACTCATCTGTTGGACTGCAGAAGGATAACACCTTCTGGTGACACAGTCGCATTGCATGTTGCAATCAGTGACCTTGATACGGAGGGCACTGCATCAAAAAGGTCCTTGTGGGTAGAGACCAGTAATGGAAAGAAAACAAGGTATATAACCCAAGGAAGCATAAAATATGCACATATATTTACATATAAAACATCACTCACTATGTATAACTGAGTCACGAAAATCTGGAACGTGATGAATATATAAATAAAGACAAAAATCCACGAAGGAAAGAGAAGCAATGGAGTGCTGCAAGGCCTTTCGACTTAAAGCACTCCATTGCTTCTCTTTCCTTCGTGAATATTATCTTTATCACTCATTATATTTCTTGAATTCTGGGAAACCTTAACAATAAGAAACTTCCCAAAGAAAAGACCTGAACGCATGTATTTGTCAGAATGGAGAAGCTGCAGAATCTCATGAAAGCCACAATTTCCTTCGCCCCCAACAGATGGATCGCGAGCGGGGCGAGACGACCAGCCGCCTGACGGTGAAGGACGTCAAGGTGGACGACTCGGGGATGTACTCCTGCGTCCCTTCGGGATCTCATCCTGCTACGGTTCGGGTGCATATTCACGAGGGTAGGTTGAAGCTCAAGGTCCTTGGTTTCGGCTCCTGTCGAAGGAAAACCGTCCTTCGTCGAGGTTCTTCAGTCATTTTCTCATTTTCATAGATTTTCTTGGTAACGGCAAAAATTTGCATGTGGATGTTTACTTGTTTGAATAATAATAATAATAATAATAACTATGGATACCTTGATCCATAGTTATTATTATTATTATTATTATTATTATTATTATTATTATTATTATTATTAATCAATCGAGATTACAGGTAATAATTTTGGTAAAAATATTTTCCATATTTACAAACACGCATACATATATTTACAATATAAATATTTATATATATGTACGTATATAAATTTTTATACACACATTATATATATATATATATATATATATATATATATATATATATATATATATAT
This sequence comes from Macrobrachium rosenbergii, assembly GCF_040412425.1. Lineage (NCBI taxonomy): Eukaryota > Metazoa > Arthropoda > Malacostraca > Decapoda > Palaemonidae > Macrobrachium > Macrobrachium rosenbergii. The sequence goes on along the minus strand of NC_089749.1, from coordinate 55,983,046 downwards.
ATATATATAAAACTGAATCCGGTTCAAATTGGACCTAATTTATAATGTGAGAAAATGTGAAACTCATACATATATATACAATATAAATATGTATACATATATGTACGTATATAAATTTGTATACACACACATATATATATATATAAAAAAATATTAAAATTAAAATATAATATATATATATATATATATATATATATATATATATATATATATATATATATATATATATATATATATATATAAAAAACTGAATCCAGTTCAAATTGGACCTAATTTATAATGTGAGAAAATGTGAAACTCCATCGCGGTCATACGGAGCGAGTCATATACCTATTGTTTACGAAACCCTCTCAGAGAGAGAGAGAGAGAGAGAGAGAGAGAGAGAGAGAGAGAGAGAGAGAGAGAGAGAGAGACGGATGAACACATAACCATCCCCCAACCAGTCCTTCAGAGGTTGTAAGACAGTGCAACAAAATTGTCTCCCATCTCGAGACAGACCCGTTTGGTAACATGACCTCTCCTAAGTACTTCTGCCGCGGGTAGTGGAAAAAGAAAAAAAATAACTAGTGAAAAAAACCCAGACATTTTCGTCAGAAATAACTTCCTTCCTTTTCCTCGGCAGGTGAGAACAAGGCAGCCGTCCAGCAAGGGGGCCTGGGAGAGTCCAGCGCTTCCAGCAGAGCGGTTCCAGTCCCTCTGTTGTGCCTCCTGTTTTGTGTTTATGTTTCAGCCCAGACTCTGAACTCGAGTCACTTTCAGTTCCAGCGTCACCTTCGTTCCTTTCTTTTCAATCTCTTTCGTATGGACAGCAGTCTTCTTCGCCCACTGGGACTCCTCTCCCCAGTCAGCGATTCTCAGAGTTTTATTTTGTACACCCGGCCGTTCGTGGAGTTACCTGGCACAGGTAGAAAAATTGTAATTAGTGTTCGTGATTCAGTGTTAGAGGCCTCGGCCGTCTGATGTTTGTCCGTCGCCCTCGTTTTTTCTATATTTTCTTAAGAATCTTGTCTGTCGTCAGATCTTGAACGACGTGTGCTGACGAACTCGATTTTTGTACTCACGCAGTTCTCTTGTACATATGTACATTATTTTGCTGATGACTGTCTCTTTGCCTGCCTATAAAAAAGCGTTGAATTGTTTGTGTTAATATTCATGGATATATATATATATATACATATACTGTATGTATATATATATATATATATATATATATATATATATATATATATATATATATGTATATATGTATATATATATATACATATAAATCTATAATACATATATGCATATATAAATATATATGCATATCTATGTGTATATATATATACATACATACATATATATATATACATAAATACACACACATATGTATATGTGTATTATTTAACTTATTTGAGTTATTTTCATATTCCACGAATAAATTATACGATCAAATGATAATATCTCTTTTCTTCTTCTCATTTTTAAAAATAAAATGTCGAATTTTTAGTTCGCTTCCAACTTCCCTCCCCACCCCCACCCCCGCAACCTACCTTCCCAGCAAATGCAGTATGGCTGAATGAAAAGACAGTGTTCAAAAATGAATGTTTTTATGTATAACGACAAATATTCCTGTACGTGGATGTATGCGTCAGTTTCAAAAAATATGTTTGAGCCTAAATACCACCGTCTCTCTACGAAGCTTATTTATGATAATGAAGTGAAGATAATTTTATATTCACGGCCCAAATCAATGTCATGTAGTCTTCTGTGTCCAGTTAATGATAACTTGGTAAAAAAAAAAACTTTTTTTTTGAGTCCTTTCTAACTTCTCTGTCATTGTCTTTTTTACGGCATTTTTCTTTTTCTTGGTTTTCTTAACAAATGAGAATTCTATGTAACACCGACTGTACGCTGTAAGTAAGTCACTTTTGAATAAAAGAAATAGATTCCGTTCGTTGTCATTTTCCCCCAGATTATTCTTTCAAAGAGGTCACTTCTGGTTGACTGGGATGGTCTGATCATGTAGTAAGAAAAGGAAAAGAGGAGCGCACTCAGCCTGGGAAGTAATATATGTCAAAGCAATGGAACAAAGACTTGTGGGGATGCCCAGAAAATTCGTATACCACATCTTTCACACTTGGATGGTCTGGTCATGTGATGAGAGCGTTAAGAGGCAAAAGGTATCGACAAGACTGTCAGAGGTACCTAATGTCTTACCACTTACTCTCCCTATCTAAGCTATCAGAACTTACCTGTTCGGGGATTCTCTCCTTCTCTCTTTGTTCCCTGAACCATATAGGATTCCAACGAGGCAGTAGGACAAAAGTCCAATGGGAATGTCCAGAAAAGGTAATATAAGTGATGGTCGAGACTTCAAGTCCCCACTCGACGGAGCGTATGTGCTGTCCTGAAAGTCGCACCAAATTTTTTTATATTCATCTGTATATAAGGATGGTGAGGTAAGCTAAGCCCCGGGCTGGATGTAGGTAAGTCTAAACGCTGTTACACACAATATATAAATTATATCAATTATATATATATATATATATATATATATATATATATATATATATATATATATATATATATATATATATATATATATATAGAGAGAGAGAGAGAGAGAGAGAGAGAGAGAGAGAGAGAGAGAGAGAATACTAGGCGTCTGAAATGATTTTTAAAATAGGAACTGGGAATCCCACAGTTGTAAGGAACAATGATATATATATATATATATATATATATATATATATATATATATATATATATATATATATATACATATATATATATATATATATATATATATATATATATATATATATATATATATATATATATATATATATATATATATATATATATATATATATATATAGAGAGAGAGATGAGAGAGAGAGAGAGAGAGAGAGAGAGAGAGAGAAACACACAGGCGTTTAAATTCTAGGAACCTTTCCTCCTTAATCTATACTGACATCAAAATCAGAAAGCCTCATCTTGTGTAATTCTACGAAGCAAACGCCAACAGAACTCAGATCGACTGCAGACGTTTAATGAAATACTCTAGAAGTAAAAAAACTTGAATGAAACGCAACATTTGCAACTTGATTCGTCAGAAAAAAGGGGAATGTGTGTGTGTGTGAGGTTCGTTGCTCGAAATAGGTGTTTGCAATCTGCAAAAGGGTGAGATGATATTTGCTTGTCGACGAGAGCACAGTTGGTGCATTTGCTCTGATCATCGGACTGAAACTATTCTTGAAATGCTTTTTATGGTATTATTATTATTATTATTATTATTATTATTATTATTATTATTATTATTATTATTATTATTATTATTATTATTTGTCCCTTTCAGTCTTGTTCTTTTAACGGTATGTTCGCATGGAATTCAGGATTGCGGGTGTGTGTGTGTGTTTCTATCTCTTTCTGCATTTTGTTTAAAACGAGGAAATGTCAAGGTCTCTCTCTCTCTCTCTCTCTCTCTCTTGCTTTTTACGATGAAGTGCCCTTCTCTCTCTCTCTCTCTCTCTCTCTCTTTCTCTCTCTCTCTCTTTCATAGATTCTTTTATTCATTGTCTCTTTTACATGACGAGACTAGCGCTTGGTAAAATTTCTATTTATTGCTCTCTCTCTCTCTCTCTCTCTCTCTCTCAGAGAATCTGTTAACTCTTCTTTTATCTTTTACCCACGACTAAATCTGCTCTTATTATAACGTATATTTATTACTTATTGCTCTCTCTCTCTCTCTCTTTCATAGAGTCTTAAATATTCTATCTTTTATCCATAACTAAAATCAGCTCTTGTTAGACTTCGTATTTATTGCTTTCTCTCTCTCTCTCTCTCTCTCTCTCTCTCTCTCTCTCTCTCTCTCTCTCTCTCTCTTGAAAATGATCATTATCATGATTGCTTACGAGTCTTAGGCTCCGCACAAGAATGATCTCTGGAAAGGTTCAAAATATTTGCAAGTTATTTATTTATTTTTTTTTAATAAGATTCAAAATATTTACAGGATCTTTTTTTCCATATAAGATTCAAAATATTTACAGGATATTTTTTTAAAATACGATTCAAAATATTTACTGGATATTTTTTTCATAACAAGAATCAAAATATTTACGGATATTTTTTTTCGAAATAAGATTCAAAGTATTTACAGGATATTTTTTTCAAAATAAGAATCAAAATATTTACAGGATACTTTTTCTAAATAAACTTCGAAATATTTACATGATATTTTTTTCAAAATAAAATTCGAAATATTTACAGGATACTTTTTTTCAAAATAAGATTCAAAATATTTACAGGATATTTTTATTCAAAATAAGATTCAAAATATTTACAGGATATTTTTTTCAAAATAAAATTCAAAATATTTACAGGATTTTTTTCAAAATAAGATTCAAAATATTTATAGGACATTTTTGAAAAATAAAATTAAAAATATTCACAAGATATTTTCTTTCAAAATAAGATTCCAAATATTTACAGGATTTTTTCAAAAGATTTGAAATATTTACAGGATTCTTTTCTTCAAAATAAAATAAAAAATATTTACAGGATATTTTTCTCCTCTCGATATTTTCGTAAACCATTTTAGCAACTTTGAAGACACCCCCAAGTCATTCCAGCACCCTCGTCACCGGCCATGACGACGTAAATTGGCAGTTTTGAAGTTCATTACTTCGCAGTTCCAGAACTTCTGAAGTTTACCGCCTTACTACCACCCCCCACTCACGTGATTACCATTCAGGAGCCCAATTCGGTGACGAGGAAGAGAGAGAGAGAGAGAGAGAGAGAGAGAGAGAGATCACGTGACGTGAGTGATGTCAAATTATGAGGAACTTTTTTTTTTTTTTTAATGATCTTATATATATTTTGTAACTGTCTTAAAGGTCGATTTTTGCTGATGTATTAATTTCATAATAAAGAAAATTACGTGTATTTTTCTACTAGATAACAGAACTTGGACATCTCTACCAATGTATGAATCTATAAGTGTTGTTATTATTATTATTATTATTATTATTATTATTATTATTATTATTATTATTATTATTATTCAGATGATGAACCCTATTCATAGGGAACAAGCCCACCAAAGGGGCTTCCAAAAAATACGGTGGTCATTAGAAATTCACGGGAAATACAGAAAGAAGAGCTCATCTATTAAAAAAGAAAACTAAACTAACAAATTAATAAATAATTCTACAAAAACGTAAGGAGGATTGTATTTGTTTAATACACAGACAAAGGAAACATATCTACACTCGGTAAAATCTGTTTATGAACTGTTGAGAAGAAGGTTGTCCAAAATAACAAAAACCCTTCAGAATAATTCCCTGTCAGTCAAATTGGAGGCCATGATGAGTATGGTAATTTAGGAAAATGAATACAAATTTCTTCTACAAAATGAATATAAAATTTCTTTAAGGAGAAATTTTATTATTGTGCAGGAACTTGCTTATCGATTGGTCTTAAATTTTGTACGAATTAAATGTCAGACAAAGGCGTGTGCATAATCATGACTATGTATAATTATATGAATGTTGCAAAGAGAGAACTAAAATGGCTTTGGAGGAAGACTTCTGTGGAATCTATTTTTTCTGTATTTAATGGAAAAATTGGAATCAGAAGATTTCTGACTAACATGGAAGTTTCCGATGATTTCTGATTTATATGGAATTTTGGAATCTAAGGATTTCTGGCTGAAATGGAAGTAATGGAATCCAAGGATTTCTGATTGAAATGGAAGTAGTTGAATCTATGATTTCTGATTTATATGGAAGTTTGGAATCTATGAATTTTTGATTGAAATGAAAGTAGTGAAATCTAAGGATTTCTGATTTATATGGAAGTTTGGAATCTATGAATTTCTGACTGAATTAAAAGTAGTGGAATCCAAGGGTTTCTGATTGAAATGGAATTCTGAAATCCAAGGATTCCTGATTGAAATGGAAGTACTGGAATCTGATGATTTCTAATTTATATGGAATTTTGGAATCAAAGGATTTCTGGTTTAAATGGAAGTAGTGGAATCCAAGGATTCGTGATTGAAGTGGAAGTATTGGAATCCGATGATTTCTGATTTACATGGAATTTTGGAATCAGAAGATTACTGACTTACATGGAAGTAGTTGTTTCCGATGATTTCCGATTTATGTGGAATTTTGGAATCTAAGGATTTCTGGCTGAAACGTAACTAATGGAATCCAAGGATTTCTGATTTAAAAGGAAGTAGTGAAATCTAAGGATTTCTGGTTTATATGGAAGTTTGGAATCAATGAATTTCTGACTGAAATGAAAGTACTGGAATCTACGGATTTCTCATTGAAACGAAAGTAGTGGAATCTGGGGATTCATGATTTAGAAAGATTAAAGGAATTTGAGCACTTCTGATAATTGGAAGAATAGTGGAATCAAACGATTTCTGACTTAATCGTAAGAATAGGGGAATCTGGAGTTTCTGGTTTTGGAAGAGTGATGGAATCCGGTCATTTATCATTTATTTAAAACGGAAAAACAGCAGCATCCAGGAATTTCTGATGTAAACGGAAGAATACTGAAACTGGAACAGTGGAATCTGAGGATTTCCAATCTGACTGGAATGGCAGCCCATCTACATGTGTGAATTCCCCCTTTTTATCGTCTGATGGATGACACAGGTTTATTGGGGTAATAATTTATTTTATTTTATTGTTGTGATGCAATTTAAAGGACATATTTTTAATTCATACTTTTGTGTTTAGTGTATTTGTGTGGGCGTGTTTGTGTATGTTGAACCTTGTGTATATATACATATGATTAGAATTATCTATCTATCTATCTATATATATATATATATATATATATATATGATTAGTTATTACATATATATTATATATATATATATATATATATATATATATAATTATATCTATATATATATATATATCTATATATATATATATATATATATATATATATATATATATATATAAACACGCATTTGAAAGGGTAGTTTCCTTTATTTATATATACCAAAGGAGTTTTTTTTTATCTCAGTTTACCTTCGTTCGAAAAAGGGGAACAAATACGCCCATGTATTTCGGACGTTGAGGCCTCATCTGGGAATGGCGTCGAGTTCTTAATTTTACAATACACGAACCTACTTTTGTTGACCCCAGGAGTATAAAGAGAGAGAGAGAGAGAGAGAGAGAGAGAGAGAGAGAGAGAGAGAGAGAGAGAGAGAGAGAGAAGGAAGGTGTATAAGAGATACCAGAAATGGAAAGACAGAGCCAGGGTTGTACATAATATACTTGAGAGAGAGAGAGAGAGAGAGAGAGAGAGAGAGAGAGAGAGAGAGAGAGAGAGAGAGAGAGAGAGAGAGAGAGAGAGAGGTGTAAGCTCTTCCACGAGATGAAAAAGGGGGAGAGAAGGGGAAATTCTTTCATGTGATAAGAGAGAGAGAGAGAGAGAGGCAGGCGTAAGTTCTTCCACGAGATGAAAGGGCAAAAGGGGAAGCACTTTCATGTGATAATAGAGAGAGAGAGAGAGAGAGAGAGAGAGAGAGAGAGAGGGTCGTTGCAATGTCGTTCTCAAACAGATACACATGCCTGGACACTCGAAACAGAGGCCCTGTCCCGAAACGGCCATTACTATGCAAGTCACCGGCATTCGTTTATTGAGCTCAGAACACGATATATTGATAGGGAGGCATGAAAAACAAGGGGGGGGGGGGAGAGAGAGAGAGAGAGAGAGAGAGAGAGAGAGAGAGAGAGAGAGAGAGAGAGAGAGAGAGAGAGCGGTTGGTAAGTTCTTCCATGAGAAAGAGAGAGAGAAAGGCAAGTTCTTCCATGAGGTGAGAGAGAGAGAGAGAGAGAGAGAGAGAGAGAGAGAGAGAGAGAGAGTGTAAGTTCTTCCAAAAGATGAAAATGAAAGAGCAGGAGTAAAGGGGAAGTTCTTTCATGTGATAATAGAAAGAGAGAGAGAGAGAGAGAGAGAGAGAGAGAGAGAGAGAGAGAGAGAGAGAGAGAGAGAGAGAGAGAGGGCTGTTTTTATGAAGTCTGCTGCTCCTACTCGATTACCATGTTATTAATCCTCTCTTTCGTCCAGAGAAATTGGTTTGGCATTGTAGCAACAGCTTTAATGAAGCCGATACATCTTCACGCCCAAGAGGACAATATTGGTCAACTAATAAAGTTCTGGAGGTGGGAATATCCGCGCGCTGCTGCGGATAATAATATTTGATAAACTATTAGGGACTTGTATCTATACATTTTTGTGGAGGATACTTATAATTGATAAACTTTTGAGGCGCTGGATTCTGGCTGATACTGCAGAAAATGGTTCTGCTGATGCTGCAGAAAAAGGTTCTGCTGATGCTGCAGGAAATGGTTCTGCTGATGCTGCAGGAAATGGTTCTGCTGATGCTGCAGAAAATGGTTCTGCTGATGCTGCAGGAAATGGTTCTGCTGATGCTGCAGGAAATGGTTCTGCTGATGCTGCAGAAAATGGTTCTGCTGATGCTGCAGAAAATGGTTCTGCTGATGCTGCAGGAAATGGTTCTGCTGATGCTGCAGAAAATGGCTCTGCTGATGCTGCAGAAAAAAGGTTCTGATGCTGCAGAAAATGGTTCTGCCGATACTGCAGAAAATGGCTCTGCTGATGCTGCAGAAAAAAGGTTCTGCTGATGCTGCAGAAAATGGTTCTGCTGATGCTGCAGAAAATGGTTCTGCTGATGCTGCAGAAAATGGTTCTGCTGATGCTGCAGAAAATGGTTCTGCTGATGCTGCAGATAAAGGTTCTGCTGATGCTGCAGATAAAGGTTCTGCTGATGCTGCAGAAAAAGGTTCTGCTGATGCTGCAGAAAATGGTTCTGCTGATCTGCAGAAAAAAAGTTCTGCTGATGCTGCAGAAAATGGTTCTGCTGATGCTGCAGAAAAAGGTTCTGCTGATGCTGCAGAAAAAGGTTCTGCTGATGCTGCAGAAAATGGTTCTGCTGATGCTGCAGAAAATAGTTCTGCTGATGCTGCAGAAAATGGTTCTGCTGATACTGCAGAAAAAGGCTCTGCTGATGCTGCAGAAAAAAGGTTCTGCTGATACTGCAGAAAATGGTTCTGCTGATGCTGCAGAAAAAGGTTCTGCTGATGCTGCAGAAAAGGGTTCTGCTGATACTGCAGAAAATGGTTCTGCTGGTGCTGCAGAAAATGGTTCCACTGATGCTGCAGAAAATGCCTCTGCTGATGCTGCAGAAAATGGTTCTACTGATGCTCCAGAAAATGGTTCTGCTGATGCTGCAGAAAAAGATTCTGCTGACGCTGCAGAAAATGGTTCCACTGATGCTGCGCAAAATGATTCTGCTGATGCTGCACAAAATGGCAAGTGATAAACTTTTAGATACGCTGGTATCTGCATCTTACTGCGGATGATAATGATAATAAGTAATGAACATTTTACAGGAACTGGTAGCTGTATGATGACGATCATCAATGTTCTGCCAATGGTTTGCTTCTTCTTCTTCCTGCAAGTTCTCTAAAGAGAACAGACCTTTAAAACACGTCTCCATGATTATACATTTACTAGGGTGCCAATGGACAATGATGCTTTATCACGTCTCTGTGTCTATATCATCTTCTTTTGAGCGAGTCTCACACGTCAGGAGACCTTTGTACTGCCTTTGTCTGTATTACTGTCTTCTTTTTGGGTCTTACCTGGCTTTAGACTTTTGGACACAAATGCATCAGTATTCTTTCCTTGTAAACTGAGGTCGCTCCGTGGAAGCTTTTAACTGGTTGTATTGTTATCTAGCGTCTTGATGAGAAATATGGTTTTATTTTGCAGTTACACACACACACACACACACACACATATATATATATATATATATATATATATATATATATATATATATATATATATATAGATAGATAGATGGACAGATAGACAGATACAGGTATATATGTATACAAATGTAACTTGACAAAAAAATGGGGAAATTTACATTGATACATTCTCTATCTCTCTCTCTCTCTCTCTCTCTCTCTCTCTCTCTCTCTCTCTCTCTCTTCTCTCAAACCAATGAAGCTAAAAATCACAAATACTTTATGATCCCATATAAAATACATTTTTAAAACAATTTTTGTATTAATTTTTTGTCGTTTATAATTATGCATACTTTATGATCCCCTTCGAAATTGATTTTTTTTTAATCATATTAAGTTAGTTTCATTTTTCTCAGCGTTGTTGATAATTTTCTTTTCATTTCACTTTAAATTTCTCGAGAGGTGACCACATGGGCTGAGAGACATTGCACAGAGTGGACAAACTTTTCGAGCAATTTGTTTGTCAAAGCTCCTTTCCTACAGTTCCGTTTCAAAAAGTCTTTTCTACAGTTCCGTTTCAAAAAGTCTTTCCTACAGTTCCGTTTCAAAAAGTTTTTCTACAGTTCCGTTTCAAAAAGTCTTTCCTACAGTTCCGTTTCAGAAAGTCTTTCCTACAGTTCCGTTTCAAAAGTCTTTCCTACAGTTCCGTTTCAAAAAGTCTTTCTTACAGTTCCGTTCCAAAAAGAAGTCTCTCCTACAGTTCCATTTCAAAAAAGTCTGTCCCACAGTTCCGTTCCAAAAAGTCTGTCCTACAGTCCCGTTTCAAAAAGTTTCCTACAGTTGCGTTTCAAAAAAAGTCTTTCCTACAGTTCCGTTTCAAAGAGTGGGTCCAGTTGAGGACTCTTTATTTTCTTTTCATCAAGGAAGATATTACTGTTTACAAAACATCTGAATATTCATCATCCCACTCCGGGTTTCTTTATTCTGCTTCCAATGATGCGCTTTCGAACGTCGTAGGGAATGGGTGATGTTGTGGAACATTTTTACTGTTACCTTCAATTTTATCTTCTGTTTCAGAAAATGGAATCATTTAGAAATCTCTATTATCTTTTCATTCAAGAGGGTAATTGCGTTTGCGATGCATCTGCATATCATTCAGTATTTTCTTTCGCTGCTTCTCTTTGCAATGCATTTGGATTTTAATTAGTCTTGAATTCAAGTTTACTAATTAGGATGGATATACCATAAAAATGTTTATAACCCAAAATGATAACAGTTGCTGAGTACTGAATAGACAGATTAATTATGAATACTGCCAAAAACGAGGCCTCTTAAAAAATATTTTCCGGTAGAAAAAATTATAAAGATGTATCAATTTGTAATAAGAAAGATGTAATAGAAAAATATTCACAAAAAACAAAATGAAATAGATACGTTTTCTCTAAAAGATGGGCTCTCTCTACGATGCAAATCAATGGTTATCGAAAGTTCTTACTGATGAGAGATTGTTCATTTGAATAACAGAAAAATAATGTATGTTTTGTGCCTGAAAGATAATAATTTGAATCAAACAGGATCTGAGAATTCTCGAGTTCTCCTATCGCATTTTTCTTAGACAATTAAACGAGGAACATAAATTCCACCAACTACAGCAATGGCTACAAAAAAATAAAACCAAGTTCTATTCTCAGCTTGATTCTGTCTGGGAAAAGTAATGTATTCCCTCGTGACAGATAACTCCGGGCGATTATTCCCGAAGTCTCCAGTATCCAAACATTAGCAGCGGACATTTTAAGGAGAACTGTGTAATTTCTCAAGCAATTTGCGTGAAGTATGGAGCGTGAAAAACCATTATGCGTACCCCGGCTCATTCGCGGAGAGTTTGATAATATGCTAAATCGTGGGTTCGTGTGTACAAGTACTGTTATTAAGATGATTCACGGTCTGTTGCAATAGCATCGCAAAGTCAAAGCACTGAACGTTGGGAATGAAAGACTTTGCTTTGGGATTTATAGAACGGCGCCTTTCATTAGCACAGAGAGGTAAAACATATTTTGTCAATTTATGATGACTCAGCAAGGACAGAGCAAAGCCATCCCATAGAAAAACAAGTAAAAAATGCGCCGAAGTTTCTTCGGCGCAATCGAGTTTTCTGTACAACCGCTACAGCGTTTAATCAAGGCTACAGAAAACAGAACTATCTTTCGGTGGTCTCGGTATAATGCCGCGGCCCATGAATCTTCAACCACGGCCCGGTGGTGGCCTATCCCATATCATAACCAGATGCACGATTATGGCCAACTTTAACTTAGATAAAACAAAAACTGCTGAGGCTGGAGGGCTGCAATTTGGTATGTTTGATGACTGGATGGTGGATGATCAACATGCCAATTTGCAGCCCTCTAGCCTCAATAGTTTTTAAGATCTGAGGGTGGACAGAAAAAGTGCGGACGGACGGACAGACAAAGCCGGCAAAATAGTTTTCTTTTACAGAAAACTAAAAAAGGCTATAAAATAAAGTTTGACAAACTGCGATGATAAATCAATGAAAGGCCAGAAAGACCTCATAGAAGAGAAGGGCAGAAAACTATGGCTTATCAATTTAAGATCATTTGTCAGCGACGGATTAATGCTCTTTTAAAGAGAAGAGCGCAATGATACACTTTGTCGATTCAGGATAATTCGCAAATGAAAGATCGGTGCCAACTCAGACCAAAGAAGGATCGGAAATGGTAGTTTGTCAAGCCACAGTTAATTTCCGTGTTAGATCAGCGGTTTCCTACGCTTGAAAGCCATTGTTTTATCAGTCAACGATAAATTTACTAACGCCAGATAAAAGTCCTTATTTACGAGACACATGTATTTGACATCTGCTTATCACCATCCATCTACCTCATGATACACATGATGCCCTGGATATCTGGACAATTGCAACGCTGTTTTGTAGGAGAAATGAATTTTTTCCATACTATAAAAATAGAAAGTTCTGACATAAGAATAAGGAAGGAGAACTTTCGATTATGCATTGTACGAGAAGCCTTTGACAAAATTATTTTGTGGGGGGTAGGGTGTAAAGAGATGGATTTTATAGTGTACGGGACAAGAAGGTTTTTACAAAATTATTTCGTGGAGGGGAAAAGAGATGGATTTTATCGTGTATGGGCCGAGATGGTTCTGACAAAATTATATTGTTGAAGAAAAATGGATGGTTTTCATTGTATATAGTTCGGAAAGCCTTTGACAAAATTTTGTGGGAGAAATAGAGCTGGGTTTTACTGTGTATATGTCCAGAGGGGTTTAAGAAAATTATTTTGTGGATGGGAGGGGGTGAGAATGGGAAGGATTTTATTGTGTAGAGGCCGAGAATACTTTCACAAAATTATTCTGCGGGGTAAACAGAGTTGGATTCTGTAGTTCTGACATATTAATACGGTAGGAAAACATATGACCTTTTCCACTGCCAGAAGTCGACACTGCCATCACTGCCCAAAACAAGGTGGGTCCTGCAAGAGGGCGCGTTAATGGATTTCCCCTTCGAGATGATGACAGCCTTGAAAAAGGAAACGTTGATTAATCTGAGATATGCTGGAGATGTCAGAAACTTCCACACTCTGGAAGATGTGACAGATTCGTGATACAAATTGTCAATTTTCATCCTGTGCTAATGGGCAAAATTCCTTGGTCATATTTTGTTATTCTTCTTAGAAGCAAATATTAAGAGTAAAAAATTAACAGTATTTTGATAAATAAGTTTAGTTTTAATTCAAGGGCCAAAATAATTTTTTTAAACAGTGCTATCGCTCATGCTAATATTGTAATATATATATATATATATATATATATATATATATATATATATATATATATATATATATATATATATATATATATATATATATATATATATATATATATATATATATATATATATATATATATATATATATATATATAATCTTTTTAGGATTTAATTTGTCCTGGACATTTATTATCCAACCTTACAGCTTTCATCGTTAACTTATTGTGGTCGATGTTTTCTGTTCTTACACTGGCTTTCCTTTAAGTGCAAATAACACCGATGTTGAATCAAACGTAAGGGAAAGTTAAGATCACTTACATATTCAGTTACTTTTTGACCAGGACAGATCCGCATTATTTTCTTCTTCTTCCTTCTTTTTCTTTTTCTTATTATTATTATTATTTCAGTAGGTGAATCCTATTCACAGGGAACAAACACACCAAAGGGGCCACTGACTTGAAATTAAAGCTTCCAAAGATTTTTGGTTTCAACCTCACACCGCAGCAGACCCCACACTGCGGCAGTAACTGATCATGATACAAAGCCAGGGCTTTTTCATCGCCACAGGCGAGACGCGAACCCCGCCCCCGCCCCCCACGACATCTGAGTGGCAAACCCCAACACTAACCACTACACCAGCGGTCCAGCTGATTTATTTATAACAAACTGTCCTCATTGGCCAGGTGTGCTTTTCTGAACAGAAATAGATTGTTTACGGGTCAACTTATAGCTTATTTATAGATCAATTAATTTACTTTTTAAACAAACATCACACTCAGCATGCTGTCCAAAGCAAGACCTCGACCTCGGTTGCAGGTGGCACTTGAAACGACGCATGGGAGAGAAAATGTCCATAAAATAGTTGCAAGTTTTTATTTTTTATTCTTTTTGTTTTTGCATTTATCCCGAGGACGATATTGAGCGCCGAGGGAAGATTACTTCCGTTACCAGGCCGGGAAATGTCGCTCCATTAGTGGATGAGTTACCGGAGAGGAGTCATTCCGCCCATTCTGCAGGCATGAATGAAAGGCGCCCACGAGGGAGCAGAAGAAGAAGAAGAAGAAGAAGAAGAAGAAGAAGAAGAAGAAGAAGAAGAAGAAGAATTAGAAGTTTTGCTCCTATGGACGACGAGGTCCGTTCTTCCATTCGCTTGCGAATAATGAATTCACCTTTTTGTTTTCTTTCTAATCCTCCTTTTACTTTAATGATTTATTTACATTTTTATCTGTTCGCTTATTAATTTGTTAATTAATTCCTTTTTCTCAGGGCTGATCTCTTCTTTACCTTCTTTTATTTCTTGCAAATGAACGCAATATTCTCCGGAAGCTTGGATTTCAAATCAGTGGCACCTGCAGGCTAGTTCCATCTGAACGGGGTTCATCTTCTGAATAATAATAATAATATAATAATAATAATAATAATAATAATAATAATAATAATAATAATAATAATAATATTATTATTATTAATAATAATGATCAAAAATAAAAATAATAATAATAAAAATAAAATAATAATTATGACAATAATAAAATAATAATAATAATAATAATAATAATAATATAATAATAATAATAATAATAATAATAATAATAATAATAATGATAAAAATAAAAATAATAAAAAATAAAAATAATAAAATAAAATTAATTTAATAATAATAATAATAATAATAATAATAATAATAATTTTTTAGAGACGCGGTATACATTCATCACGCTGCAAGTTCTCTTTCCTCAGACTGTGCAAACCGTCCCGTTCATTTGCAATTAATGAATTAGGTTTTTCTCGAGATATAGTTTATATTTACGCTGTAAGTTCCCCCTCGCTTAAAGATTAAATGTTTTAAATTAATGGCCTTAGGTTACCCGAGCTAAATCAGTGTAATGTGAAAGACGGGTAAATATATATATATATATTTCTCTCAGGAATTTCATTTCGAGCAGTGAATTAGAATCTTGCTGAAGGGCGCAAATACGAGTCTGATTTTTCTAAAGGTTCTGTAGGCCAGCGAAATGATGTTGATGTTTGTTATATATAGAATTTTGTCAAGGTCCTTTACTATATGGTTTGGTAGTTAACAAATTTGTGATATTCTCTCTCTCTCTCTCTTTTATTATTATTATTATTATTATTATTATTATTATTATTATTGTTATTATCATTATTATTTCATTATTATTATTATTATTATTATTATTTTGCTTTACCATGTATCTCGCTTTCAAGTTTTCATTTAATTGTGTTAATTTTAAAAATAATGAAGTTTTTCTCTCTCTCTCCACCTTCGATGCAACCCACCACTGTCGACTGACAACTAGGTATATAATTCACTCCTCAGGTCAACAGAGGTATGCTGGATGCTAAAGAACTCACTCACACACACACGAGAGAGAGAGAGAGAGAGAGAGAGAGAGAGAGAGAGAGAGAGAGAGAGAGAGAGAGAGAGAGAGAGAGAGAGAGAGCGCAGACGTAAAGGCTCAGAGCTCTGTTGAATTATATTTTCATTATGTAATGAGAAATCGACTGTGGGTCGATCAGCGTGACACCATTCGTCAGACTATCTCTCTCTCTCTCTCTCTCTCTCTCTCTGACTATTTGTGTAAGAGGCACCGCTTTTAAAAATTGCAATAAAATACAAAAATTACAGCAATAGATAATGACTACTAAGCTGTTACAGTTTTTTTGCAGGAACCTCTCTCTCTCTCTCTCTATTTTGTGTAAGAGGCTCCTTTTCAAAAAAAAATACAAAAATTACAGCAATAGATAACACAATGTACTAAGCTGTTGCTGCATTTTTAGAGGCCACCTCTCTCTCTCTCTCTCTCTCTCTCTCTCTCTCTCTCTCTCTCTCTCTCTCTCTCTCTCTCTGACTATTTGTGTAAGAGGCTCCTTTTTCAAAATTGCAATAAAATACAAATATTACAACAATAGATAACACAATGTACTAAGCTGTTGCTGCATTTTAGAGACCACTCTCTCTCTCTCTCTCTCTCTCTCTCTCTCTCTCTCTCTCTCTCCCCCTGTGCGTGTGTATGTGAAGCACGTCACTCCGTCTAAATTTACCGGTCTATTTCGATTTCCTTTCGGCTGTAAAACTTTTTCCAGCGAGGTGGAGATACCTAAACTTCCTTTAAACTGACAATAACACGGCCCCGTTTCCCTTTCCAACGAGAAAAACGAGAGAAGAAGAAGAGGAGGAAAAAGAAGAAGAACAAGAAGAAGAAGAAGAAGAAGAAAACACCGAGCTCTGTTGTCTCCCGTTTTTCGACCTGACAAACGACCTGCTTTTTAGGCCAATTCTTTTCTCTGACTTTTTAGAATCGTATTTCTGGCATTGTACGTTATCTCTGGCAGCGTTTCTTTATAACTGTGGTCTTTTATCACAGGAATTTATATATATGTATATATATACACATGTATTATATATATAATATATATGTATATATACAAATAATCTTCATTTTCATGTTTTACATTATCAGTTATGAGAAGTTCCAAGCGCCACCTCTCTCTCTCTCTCTCTCTTTATTCAACCTATAACTATCTTACCTGTAGCATTTTTAACCGATGTCTTCTTTTAAAATATGTATTAGAGAGAGATATATATGTATATATTATATACATATATATACATATATTTGTGTGTATAAATGTACTTACGACTTCTCTGTAACAAAATCGTTACAGAAACATCCGGGGTCACACTCATTTGACTTCCGTCAGTTTGGTGACAAATTAGCACAATCAGCTCTTTTCCTAGCTGTTGAGAATACATAATTATTTTATTCTGAACTTAACAAGAGCTAAGTACATTGTGTTATCAGTTCCTGAAAATTCTGTCATTTATTGCTATTTAAACAGAAAACCCTTTATGCTGAAGGGAGTATCATACACAAGTAGTCGGAGAGAGAGAGAGAGAGAGAGAGAGAGAGAGAGAGAGAGAGAGAGAGAGAGAGAGAGAGAGAGAGAGGCGCCCCGAAAAAATGCAATAAAACGACCGGCCAGCAGCAGAGTAGCAGACCTACAGGAGAAGCGAAAACAAAACAAGGCAGAAATGCGGGAACGTGGACAGGCGTCCTCACAAAATCAGAAGCGAACGAAGGGACAAAAAGCAATTTAGAGAAAGGGTCAAAGGGTCAAAGGAAAGTGTCAGGGGTCAAGGGGACAGATGGGTAATTAAAGGATTGTGTCAAGAAGAAACGTCCCGGCATTCTGTTCAGTAAAACTCTAATGGGACAGAAAAAGGGTTTGTTTTGGAGCAGAGACACAAGTTTCCCTTGTTACGTGAACAAATCCCAGGCTAAATAATGAGCCTATATGGATTCCGTGGCGACAGGAAGGAAACACAAGTTCTCCATGTTTTGTGAATAAGTCTTAATTCCGTGTAATGAACGAGATTGTTTCTATGGCGGCTTAGGGGGTTATATGCAAAAATTACTATTATTATTATTATTATTATCATTATTATTATTATTATTATTTTATTATATAAAAACTGATGTGATTTTCCAGAGTTATGTAAAAACAAGTCTTATATGAGAGAGAGAGAGAGAGAGAGAGAGAGAGAGAGAGAGAGAGAGAGAGAGAGAGAGAGAGAGAGAGAGAGAGAGAGAGGGGTTTTCACGGTGACACGCCGTCCTATCCCTCACCAATTTCATCCGAACCCGTAAGACAGTTCTCAAGATGAATCGTTAACCAACAGACGCACGTAGACACTGCTTAAAACGTTACCGTCTCCTAAGATAATAAAACCACGTTATCAAACTCCTTCATTTGGAAACAGACAGGCACAATGATGCGAGGAATAATTAAGAAAACAGACAGTAACAAATTCTGGAAACAAATGATTTAGAGGGCGGTCGAACTAGTTGACCCTGGGGTTTGTGACTCCCGAAGAGCGTCTCTCTCAGGGAGTGTGAAATATATCAGGCACTTAATTTTGAAATTAAATTTGCCTGCTGTGGAAGTATGCAATAGATGACTTACAAATAAAATTATATTTACCATCAGCATTCATGGCAGTTTTTGGGTACTGCTGTTTATTCTGCGTACAGTCCCTGGGCTAAGTGCGATTACAGTATGCTTAGGGAGTCATGTATACATGTGAAAACCTATTTAATGTTAATTAACTAAGTATGATCTAAACCCATTACTTCCTTTATTCATATTATTCATATGCACCTTGGCTTAAAAGGCTATTTTTTATAGTTATTACCACTAGGGAGGGGACCTTCTCCAGAGGAAATAGCGTTGAATATAACAGTTATTTATCAGGCGTTTAATTTGTATAGAGTCGTCCCTTTGCGTCTTATCATAATTTAGTCAGTTTGTAGCTGTTACATCAGGCTTCCTAAGACCGTGGAAAGATATTCTGTTGTAGTATTCTTATTTCCTCTGACGTTTCGACTAGCGCTCTGGTGGCCATCTGCTAAGAGTTACAAAAAGCGGATGAGTTAAGGTACATGGTACAAAGGTATTTATAGCAGACGGGTGGGTTGCATTTAGCGGTTGGTGCACTAAATTTTGCTGACCGCGTCCCGGAGGTGTTGCGATCTTCTAGGCCTACTCGATGTTAGGCTGCTTAAAGGGGGAGTGAGGAAAGATGTTCACAGGGGGTGGCGTGCCCCCCGCCCCCAACAACCCGTCTGATGTAAATACCTGTGTACCTTGTAATCTTAATTCATTCACTTTTTGTAACTCTTAGTGGATGACCTTAGGAAACCTAATACAGGACTTAGGACAGTGGTTCTCAACCTTTTTATCACCACGCCCCCTATAAAAGCTGGTCCTTCCCTCCACGCCCCCCCTGCATCTATGAGTTAAATTCCCTCCCACATTAGGAGGAAATAAAAAAAAAAAGAGAAAGACAAGGAGTTTCGAGGGACAGGGAGGGAGGTAAATAATTTAAAAAATAATGGTAAGCCTAGCGAGTCTAACTAGAGTGGTAGACAATAGGAAACTAACGTTAAAAAGCGATACTTTTTTCATTTTTTTTATAAACTTCTGGATATTAGTTCCTCACTCTTGTTAAGAAAATAACGAATATAATTCTAAAATTTTTAAAATTTTCCCTAGGCTTCGCGCCTCCCCTAGAAATTGCTGGCGCCCCCCTAGGGGGGCGCGCCCCCAGGTTGAGAACCATTGACTTAGGAGATAAAGAAAAGGTCATAAGATGTATAGGGAAGACTCCGTACGAATTAAATTAAATGATGATGATGATTATTATTATTATCATTATTGTGGCGAAGAAATCCACAACGGTGTAGGTGTGAATATATATTAAAAATATATGTACAAAGGAGAACTTTCGAGAACCTGCTCGAGTCTCCTCATCTGAGAAGGAGAATCGAACAGGTTCTGAAAGCTCTCCTTTGTATATATACTTTCAATATATATTTACACCTACAGCATTGTGGATTTCTTCACCATTTTAGTGACTCATGCTATTACGAGATTTTTACGAATTATTATTACTGTCATTACGAAGAATGAGTGAACGTTCCCTTTGAAACAAATCTACATTATGTAAACAGAAAGACAATATAAGGGAAGGAGGGGAAAAGAGAAAAGATAAACAGAAAATGAATAGAGATCATTCAATAAAAAATTATGCACCAACAGTTATACAAGTCATAAACAATGAAAGCACTCGCTACCATAACAGGAAAGAGTAAAGCATTTATTTTCTCTGTATTTATTTCATATCACGAAACGATAATTTATTCAGCATCAGTTTCCGGTTTGAAATGAAATGCTAGTAAAATATTAATGTTTCATGCGGTAATTACCATTTACATTTTGTAATGCTCTCATTCAGCATATGATGACAGCTATACATTAAATTATTATTAAGTAATATTCCTGTCGAGGTATTTTTTAACAAATTGTACGAAGATAGTGAAGATACTTTTTCAGATATTTAATTATACACATATTTTCTATTTTACGTTGAGGTATCTTAAATGCATCGTATATTCAAAGATTATTACAACGGTCGGTTGCACACGATGTGCCTTCATTTTTCAGTTAAAATTTCCGTAATTTTTTAGCAATTTTACTCTCGTAGTTTTTCTACTTTCTTTTGTTTTCTTTTACTTCATTCGCCCTACTGTATAAGGTCATATGTCTTTTGTTTCACTTCATTCGCCCTACTGTATAAGGTCATGTCTTTTGCTTCGCTTCATTCGCCCTACTGTATAAGGTCATGTCTTTTGTTTCACTTCATTCGCCCTACTGTATAAGGTCATGTCTTTTGTTTCACTTCATTAGCCCTACTGTATAAGGTCATGTCTTTTGCTTCACTTCATTCGCCTACTGTATAAGGTCATGTCTTTTGTTTCACTTCACTTCTTTTGTTTCACTTCATTACTGTATAAGGTCATGTCTTTTGCTTTCGCTTCATTCGCCCTACTGTATAAGGTCATGTCTTTTGTTTCACTTCATTTGCCCTACTGTATAAGGTCATGTCTTTTGTTTCACTTCATTCTTTGCTTCGCCATTAAGCCCTACTGTATAAGGTCATGTCTTTTGTTTCACTTCATTCGCCCGCTACTGTATAAGGTCATGTCTCTTTGTTTCACTTCATTTCGCCCTACTGTATAAGGTCATGTCTTTTGTTTCACTTCATTCTGCCCTACTGTATAAGGTCATGTCTTTTGTTTCACTTCATTCGCCCTACTGTATAAGGTCATATGTCTTTTGTTTCACTTCATTCGCCCTACTGTATAAGGTCATGTCATTTGTTTCACTTCATGTTTCATATGGTCTTCATTTGCCCCTACTGTATAAGGTCATGTCTTTTGTTTACTGTATAAGGTCATGTCTTTTACTGTATAAGGTCATGTCTTTTGCTTCACTTCATTCGCCCTACTGTATAAGGTCATGTCTTTTGTTTCACTTCATTTGCCCTATGTATAAGGTCATGTCTTTGTTTCGCTTCATTCGCCCTACTGTATAAGGTCATGTCTTTTGCTTCGCTTCATTCGCCCTACTGTATAAGGTCATGTCTTTTGTTTCACTTCATTTGCCCTACTGTATAAGGTCATGTCTTTTGTTTCACTTCATTCGCCCTACTGTATAAGGTCATATGTCTTTTGTTTCGCTTCATTCGCCCCTACTGTATAAGGTCATGGTCATGTCATTTTTGTTTCTTCACTTCATTCGCCCTACTGTATAAGGTCATGTCTTTGTTTCACTTCATTCGCCCCTACTGTATAAGGTCATGTCTTTTGTTTCACTTCATTCGCCCTACTGTATAAGGTCATGTCTTTTGTTTCACTTTTCACTGTATAAGGTCATGTCTTTTGTTTCACTTCATTCGCCCTACTGTATAAGGTCATGTCTTTGTCTTTT
>NC_089749.1:55928607-55956107 GCF_040412425.1 Macrobrachium rosenbergii | reverse complement strand
AATGTATGGGTTCATACATTTAGAAATAAATCTCTACAATGTATGGGTTCATATATTTAGAAATAAATCTCTATATATATGGGTTCATATATTTAGAAATAAATCTCTATAATGTATGGGTTCATATATTTAGAAATAAATCTCTATAATATATGGGTTCATATATTTATAAATAAATCTTATAATGTAAATATTTAGAAATAAATCTACTATGTATGGGTTCATATACTTAGAAATAAATCTCTATATGTATGGGCTCATATATTTAGAAATAAATCTCTATAATGTATGGGTTCATATAATTAGAAATAAATCTCTATAATGTATGGGTTCATATATTTGGAAACAAATCTCTATATGTATGGATTCATATATTTAGAAATAAATCTCTATAATGTATGGGTTCATATATTTGGAAATAAATCTCTATATGTATGGATTCTTATATTTATAAATAAATCTCTATAATGTATGGGTTCATATATTTAGAAATAAATCTCTATAATGTATGGGTTCACATATTTAGAGATAAATCTCTATAATGTATGGGTTCATAATTTATAAATAAATCTCTATAATGTATGGGTTCATATATTTAGAAATAAATCTCTATATGTATGGGCTCATATATTTAGAAATAAATCTCTATAATGTATGGGTTCATATATTTAGAAATAAATCTCTATAATGTATGGGTTCATATATTTGGAAATAAATCTCTATATGTATGGATTCATATATTTAGAAATAAATCTCTATAATGTATGGGTTCCTATATTTGGAAATAAATTCTATATGTAAATATTTAGAAATAAATCTCTATAATGTATGGGTTCATATATTTAGAAATAAATCTCTATAATGTATGGGTTCACATATTTAGAAATAAATCTCTATAATGTATGGGTTCATATATTTATAAATACATCTCTATAATGTATGGGTTCATATATTTAGAAATAAATCTCTATAATGTATGGGTTCATATATTTAGAAATAAATCTCTATAATGTATAGGTTCATATATTTATAAATAAATCTCTATAATGTATGGGTTCAAATATTTAGAAATAAATCTCTATATGTATGGGTTCATAATAAATAAATCTCTATAATGTATTTCATATATTTAGAAATAAATCTCTATATGTATGGGTTCATATATTTAGAAATTAATCTCTATAATGTATGGGTTCATATAAAATAAATCTCTATATGGGTTCATGAAATAAATCTCTACAATGTATGGGTTCATATTTATAAATTCTATATATATGGGTTCATATATTTAGAAATAAATCTCTATAATGTATGGGTTCATATATTTAGAAATAAATCTCTATAATATATGGGTTCATATATTTATAAATAAATCTCTATAATGTATGGGTTCATATATTTAGAAATAAATCTACTATGTATGGGTTCATATACTTAGAAATAAATCTCTATATGTATGGGCTCATATATTTAGAAATAAATCTCTATAATGTATGGGTTCATATAATTAGAAATAAATCTCTATAATGTATGGGTTCATATATTTGGAAACAAATCTCTATATGTATGGATTCATATATTTAGAAATAAATCTCTATAATGTATGGGTTCATATATTTGGAAATAAATCTCTATATGTATGGATTCTTATATTTATAAATAAATCTCTATAATGTATGGGTTCATATATTTAGAAATAAATCTTATAATGTATGGGTTCATATATTTAGAGATAAATCTTATAATGTATGGGTTCATAATTTATAAATAAATCTATAATGTATGGGTTCATATATTTAGAAATAAATCTCTATGATGTATGGGTTCATATATTTAGAAATAAATCTCTATGATGTATGGGTTCATATATTTAGAAATAAATCTCTATAATGTATGGGTTCATATATTTGGAAATAAATCTCTATATGTATGGATTCATATATTTAGAAATAAATCTCTATAATGTATGGGTTCCTATATTTGGAAATAAATCTCTATATGTATGGATTCTTATATTTAGAAATAAATCTCTATAATGTATGGGTTCATATATTTAGAAATAAATCTCTATAATGTATGGGTTCACATATTTAGAAATAAATCTTATAATGTATGGGTTCAATATTTATAAATACATCTCTATAATGTATGGGTTCATATTTAGAAATAAATCTTATATGTAAATAAATAAATCTCTATAATGTATGGGTTCATATATTTTAGAAATAAATCTCTATAATGTATGGGTTCATATATTTAGAAATAAATCTACTGTAATCATATACTTAGAAATAAATCTCTACAATGTATGGGTTCATATAAATTTAATCTCTAAATGCATGATTCATCTATTTAAAATGTCACCAATGTGGTTGGTTCATAGTTTTAGAAATAGATCTCTATAATGTATGGGTTCATATATTTAGAAATAGATCTCTATAATGTAATGGGTTTATATATTTAGAAATAAATATATAAACCCATATATCGATTCCCAAATCTCTCTGTACAGATTTATTTTTAAATATATGCACCCATACATAACTGAGGATTTGTTTCTCCAAGAATCTGATTCCTAAAGTACCTAACGTGACTGTGAAATAAATTCCAGTTACACCAAAATCACCAAAAAATACGATTTCTCGGGACCAAAATAGATTAAACTGGGGTGTTTTGCGTCCTTCAGCCAGAATGTAGCGGCAAAATTGACATATGTTTCATCTGGTGACCAGTGTTGA
This sequence comes from Macrobrachium rosenbergii, assembly GCF_040412425.1. Lineage (NCBI taxonomy): Eukaryota > Metazoa > Arthropoda > Malacostraca > Decapoda > Palaemonidae > Macrobrachium > Macrobrachium rosenbergii. The sequence goes on along the minus strand of NC_089749.1, from coordinate 55,953,369 downwards.
TGTGGTTGAAAAGCACAGAAAAAAATGTTTCACTTCCTAAAAAGTCCAAATATGACGATGGACGATAAAAATGACAAAACATTAATTGAATAACTTGCAGAATAATCGATACTCTATTAATATATATATATATATACTCTTATACAGTTTCATCATCTAATTTTATGTCGACAGGTCAATTGTCATTTGTTCATGATCTGTGCTACGTAAAATCTCTCTCTCTCTCTCTCTCTCTTTCAGCCTTTATGCCTTTACCTTCATCCACATCTTCAATTACTCAGCTGAGAACCAGCGAGTTATTCACCGTTGTTTCGCCATATTTCTTAAGGGCAGCGAAGACTTGTTTTAACAAAGCAAAAAGAACATTCGACATTTTCCAGTATTCTTTTAAAACTCTCACTGTACAGCAAAACATCTGTTGACGTTGAAGAATCTTACGTCATATCTCTTGAACAGTTCCCAAAGTGGTCTGAGCAATACATAATGAGGCCGTGATGTTTTTGAGTTTTCTGTAAAAGAAAACTGTTGTGCCGGGTTTATCTGTCCGTTTGCACTTTATTCTGTCCGCACTTTTTTCTGTCCGCACTATTTTCTGTCCGCACTATTTTCTGTCTGCACTTTTCTCTGTCCGCACTTTTTCCGTCCGCCCTCAGATCTTAAAAACCATTGAGGCCAGAGGGTTGCAAATTGGTATGTTGATCAGCCACCCTCCAATCATCAAACATCCCAAATTGCAGCCCTCTAGCCTCAGTAGTTTTTATTTTATTAAAGGTTAAAATTAACCATAATCGTGCCTCTGGCAACGATAAGGATAGACCACCATCGGGCCGTGATTAAAGTTTCATGGGCCGCGGCTCATAAACAATTATACCCAGACCACCGAAAGATAGATCTATTTCCGGTGGCCTTGATTATACGCCGTAGCGGCTGAACAGAAAACTCGATTGTATTTGTTACTTGTTTTTTTTTTCATGGAGAGTAGTCAGCTCTACTGGGAGTCATTATGATGTTTATCTCTTCCTCTGAATTCTTCATATCCTGAGGCCTCTACTATTATCCGGTTCATTAGGCCTATGAATATCCCGGACGGAAAAACAACAATATTGGTTCTCGGGAAATTATTTTCCTTCGGGGTATGTCTAAGGACCTTGTTATTTTTCAGCCGAGTGCCTTTATTATTATTATTATTATTATTATTATTATTATTATTATTATTATTATTATTATTATTATTATTATTATTATTATTATTATTATTATTATTATTATTCTGTTAAAAAGAATGGCAGTATCAGTGGAATTGATTTTATACAAGGAATCCTTAATTCTTCTTACTATTCTATTTTTTTCACGGCTGATATCCGCCATTCTTTTTAAACACAACTTGCTTAATAATAATAATAATAATAATAATAATAATATTATAATAATAATAATAATAATAATAATAATAATAATTATTATTATTATTATTATTATTATTATTATTATTATTATTATTATTATTATTATTATTATTATTCTGTTAAAAAGAATGGCAGCATTGGTAGAATTAATTTTACACACGATCTTTCTTTCTATTCTCCTTTCTTTAAGGTTGATACCTGTCATTCTTTTCAACAGAACAGACTTACAAGAGGGTCTATTCCCTTCATTTATTATTATTATTATTATTATTATTATTATTATTATTATTATTATTATCAAACCAAACAAAAATTATAGAGAAAAGAAAAATTTATAATTAATAATAATTGAATAAGTAAAATTTATAATAATAATGGAAAGAGAAAAACCACAAGATTCCTGTGTATAACTTGTTTACTTGTAAATATTTACATATATTATCTCTTGAAAAAGGGTCACAGTTAGGACCTGAAAGTACTGAGATTCAAGTAATATGTAAATATTTACAAGTAAACAAGTTATACACAGGAATCTTGTGGTTTCTCTTTCCAATATTATTATTATTATTATTATTATTATTATTATTATTATTATTATTATTATTATTATTATTATTATTATTAACTTTTCTTCTCAATTTTCTCTATAATTTTTTGTCTTCAACGTTGATATTAAACAATAATCAGACAATAACTGACCATTCATCCTCTGGTAAGTAGAAATAGAAAAAACTGAATAAATTTCCAACAAAAAAATTCTCGCTAAAAGAAAAAAAAGTAAAAGTTCTCCCAGCACATCGCTAACAAAAAAAAAAAAAAAATTAATCCCCTTTGAAAAAAAAAAAAAAAAAAAAACTACTTTAAAATAAAAGAAGGAAAAACCTACCCCGTGAAAGCTGGAAATCCTTCTCGGCCATTCCAAAGGCACAAAACCCTATTGTAGAAAAATGATTTTAGGGCCTGAGAATGGCAGTAAATCCTGCAGCGAATGGCGAGTGATTTTCTGTGCAAAGCCTCTGCGAACAGGGGCTCTAAGAGCCATGAAAACAAATTGCCCGTCTCGGGTGCGCTGACAACAGAGAACAGCTTAGTCTCCCCTGTCACGTAAAAGAGTCTATCAAGCAGGGAGGGAGGGAGGGAGGGATGAAGGGAGAGAGGGAGGGAGGGAGGGAACTCAAATTTAATGCCTGGCGCCTGTCGGAATTCGAGGCTGTCCGAGTGGGCGATTTCTAAATAGGAGCGTTTAGAAAAGGATATGTTTTTATGCTTTTTTTTTTTTTTTCCCAGGATATGTGGGTACCTTTGATACACCATCTATCCTAATGGATGTTTTATCTTAAGACAGGTACCTGTATGATACACCAAAGACGCCGTAAGGAATATTTTACCTTAAAAGATGGTACCTTTAATACACCAAAGTCGCCGTAAGGGAAATGTTACCTTAAAAAATGGTACCTTCGATACACCAAAGACGCCGGAAGAGAGATTTTACCTTAATAGATGGTACCACCAAAGACGCCGGAAGAGAGATTTAAAAAATACACCAAAGACGCCGGAAGAGAGATTTTACCTTAAAAAATGGTACCTTCGATACACCAAAGACGCCGGAAGAGAGATTTTACCTTAAAAAATGGTACCTTCGATACACCAAAGACGCCGGAAGAGATTTTACTGAAAAAATACACACCAAAGACGCCGGAAGAGAGATTTTACCTTAAAAGATGGTACCTTTGATACACCATACATGCCGTAAGAGAAATTCTACCTTAAAAGATGGTACCTTTGATACACCGTAGACGCCGTAAGGGAGATTTTACCTTAAAAGATGGTACCTTTGATGCACCATAGACGCCGAAAGAGAGATTTTACCTAAAAAGAAGGTACCTCTGATACACCACAGACGCCGTAAGAAAGATATTACATTAAAATGTGAATACCTTTGATACGGCACCATGCGCCAACAGAGGTACAATGGGTGTCGATGGAATATGTCAACGTAATTCCGACTTACTTTGGAATAAAACCTGGGTCCATAAAACCACAATTGAACTTCTACACTGTATTTCGATTAACAGTCTTCAATGCAGATCGTTGGTGAATGTGGACAGTAGGTTGAATATATAGAATTTAGGCAAAAGGCCAAGCACTGGGATCTATGAGGTCACCCAGCGCTGAAACGGAAATTGACAGTAAAAGGTGTGAAAGGTGTAATAGGAGGAGAACCTCAAAGAAGCTGCACTATGAGTCAATTGTTAGGAGAGGGTGGAAAGTAAGATGGAAGAAAGAGAATACGAAAGGAGGCACAGTAAAAGGAACGAAAGGGGTTGCAGCTAGGGACCGAAAGCAAGCCACAGAGAACTTTACTGTGTCCGCTGCACGCTGGAAATCGGATTTCACGGACTGTTTAACACCAAGACCCATTCCCAAACAAGCGTTCCAGCGGATACGTCCACCAAACCCGACACCAGTTGGAGCTAACGAGGACTAAAAAGCAAGACGGACTGACACCTTCCATCACCGGACAGTCGCCATGTCCAGCACCAGTGACGTCATTTCCGCAGCTGCATGTTCCATGGAAATTCTCTCGTCACTCACCGACTGTCTGCATTCATCAGGGATCGGGGTTTCAAGGTTGTCTGTCGAATATTATGGTTTTGTCTTTTAAATAGTGCATTGTGGGCTTTTTAGATTTTATAGACACTGTCAGGTTAATGTAAAAAAGAAACAAACCTATATGTCTCTGTCTATCTATCAATATATATCTATATATCTAATCTATCTATCTATCTATTTATTTATATATATATATATATATATATATTATATATATATATATATATATTTATTTATTTATTTATTTATTAATTTATCACTTATATAAATTCCCCTTCGGTGATAATTCTCCATCGGAGATATTCCCGAGGTAGCGTGAATTTGATATTAAGCGACATTTGTAGCTTCATGATTGTATATAAATCACGGTGTGATAAAAATTTCATATATATGTATATATATATATATATATATATATATATATATATATATATATATATATATTTCAACACGGAATAAAAAAAAACATTCAATAAAACTCCTTCTTACGTAATTATAATTTTTATCCTTTGACCCCGGCAGCCCTACAACATCGATCCAGCCCTACGATGATCCCCGGCTCTGTGACGCCGCCAGACACTCGTATTATCGAATCATCCCCACAACATCGTGTGAATAAGATCAGGGATAAGATCAGCATAAGTCGAGGCTCGACCTCAGACAGGAATCTCGGCAGGATTTCCTCTGGAAAGAGTCGAGGATATTTCCAGGTAACACGAAGGAGATGGCGTCCTCTATGACTTTACAGCCAGGAGATCCCTTCAGATCTGCTAAACGAGCAATCTCTGAGAGAGAGAGAGAGAGAGAGAGAGAGAGAGAGAGAGAGAGAGAGAGAGAGAGAGAGAGAGAATCTCTTATGTTTTCTGTTTTCTCGATGATGTGAGATCTTATGGCGTGGAGAGTCGGGTTCTGTGGAAATGAGACAACTCAAGATTCATATTATGATCTCAGGTTTAAGGAAATCTTCGCCAGAAGAAGAAGAAGGAGAAGAAGAAGAAGAAGAAGAAGAAGAAGAAGAAGAAGAAAAAAGTTCAGTATATCTTAGTTTAACCAGACCACTGAGCTGATTAACAGCTCTCCTAGGGCCGGCCCGAAGGATTAGATTTCTTTTACGTGGCTAGGAACCAACTGGTTACCTTAGCAACGGGACCTACAGCTTATTGTGGAATCCGAACCACATTATGTCGAGAAATGAATTTCTATCACCAGAAATAAATTCCTCTAATTCTTCACTGGCCGGTCGGAGAGTCGAACGCTGGGCCAACAGCGTGCTAGCCGAGAGCTCTACCCAACCCTCCAATGAAGAACTGAAGAAGAAGAAGGACGAGGAGGAAGAGAGGAAGAAGAAGAAGGAAACTAAAAGCAGCCTTTTGATTATACGATTCAGTAACGGCATCTTCTTTTTCAGGGCCGTAGCTAAGGGGGGGGGCCATACGTAGGCCTACCTCTGCCTTCCAGCCGAGAGGTTCACTTTCCGATACAGTCTAGACCGAGAAATTATCCGGACTTTTTCTCGCAAGTTTTCGATAACTGTGAAAGTTTTTATTTTATCATAATATAATGCCCGTAGTGTCCTGTGGGTGTGAGATGTCTGCCAGGGCACTGAGGAGTCTGTACACAGTCCTCCATGTCAACGTGAATGACAACCGCCTGTCGTCGTTAAATCTCGCACAGAGAGCTCATAGAAAACGGGAACTTAAAAGTGTACTGGTGTGCAGATGTCTACCCGTATCTACTGTACTTACGGTGGTGAATTGTTGCTTCTTAATAAATTAGTTGTTCGACCACCAGTCTCATCGCGTTTCCTTTTTGCTCCATTTTAGTTTTCTGTAAAAGAAAACTATTGTGCCAGCTTTGTCTGTCCGTCCGCCCCCAGATCTTAAAAACCACTGAGTCTAGAGGGCTGCAAATTGGTACGTTGATCATCCACCCTCCAATCATCAAACATACCAAATTGCAGCCCTCTAGCCTTAGTAATTTTTATTTTATGTAAGGTTAAAGTTAGCCATAACAGTACTTCTGACAACGATATAGGGCAGGCCACCACAGGGCCGTGGTTAAAGATTCATGGGCAGCGGCTCATACAGTATTATGTGTACGCCACCGAAAGGTAGATCTGTTTTTGGTGGCCTTGATTATACGCTGTAGAGAAAACGCAATTGCGCCGAAGAAGCTACTTGTTCATTTTGACCTTACTAATGGATACCGATGGAACCTCTTTACACAATATAACTGTTTTTAACTGTTCAAGAATTTAGAAAGTTATCAATCAGTTGCTCCCATATAAAAATGAAGGTCCACGATTCTACAATGAACTTATGTAGGTACCATAAAGGTCCAAATTTGGGGGAAAACAACCGCCCCACCACAGGCGCCGCCCCGCCTTCAGGCTTGGCTACGGGCCTGGTTATGAAACCAAAATTCGGAATTCTAGCCATTATTTTGAATATATCTTCGAAGAAGCAGGCCTCTCGTTTCTTCCGTTGTGAAACCCATTCCTTTTATTTGGCCAATCATTCTCTTCTCATCTCCGTGCCGCATTTTCCCGAGATGTAACCGAGTACCGGGACCTTTCCCTTGAAAAAAGCGGGACGCCAGATCCTAAACACTAACCACAGATTTTTCTAGAAAATAATCTCATTATGTAATTGTAATAGCTACAATGCCTTCTTTACCTTCTCGAATTCTTCGCGCTTTTTCGAATACGCTTGTCACCACAAAGCCCTCAGATCCAAGTGCAAGAAATATGAAGAAATTCTGATGTGCAGTAGCGGGAAACGAGGTACCTTCTAGTGGTCAGGTCGGCAACGGTGCCTCGTTCTGATTATGTGACCCGGGTTCGTTTCCCGCTACCGGACATCAGAATTTCTTCACATTTCTTGCACTTGGATCTTAAGGTTTTGTAGTGACAAGCGTATCCAAAAAAGAGCGAAGAATTCGGGAAAGTTACGAGGGCATTGTGGCTATTACAATCACATAAGTATCTGGTAAAAAGTCACCAGTAGATTCAACATATATAATCTCAGTATGTTTCCCACGACCAAAATACTATAGGGGCACTAACCTAACCTAACCTAACGTAACCTAACCTAGGGCATGGCAAAAAAAAAAAAAAAAAAAAAACCGGGGTTGGTGTAATACTAGTGTACATCTCGGGATTTTGCCTCCGGGCCTGGGCTACGTAAGGACATGGGGATGGAGGTCCAGTTACCTTCTGTAACGGGAATTCAACGACTAAATGCGTAAGTCAGGGTAACTTCCATTTATCAAAATATGAATTTAAGCCGAAAGTGAAGAAGGAAAACTCTGAAATTCTAATTTAGAGGGAAGTGTTTTTATACCAGAATGCCCCCGTTTACATTTCCAGGGATTCTACCACGCATGGACTGCTGATTGAATTAAATAAACATATATTCCAGAGCATAATAGCGGTTTAAATTTCCAAGAAATTCGCTCCAGTCTCCGTTTTTTTTGTGTAATTTAAAGACATTTCTTCTCATTCAACATTTTGTGTATTTTAATACGTTTTCCAACTCCAACATTTTGGGATAATATAAACTGGTCTTACTTGTGTTTACCTCAGAGAGAGAGAGAGAGAGAGAGAGAGAGAGAGAGAGAGAGAGAGAGAGAGAGAGAGAGAGAGAGAGAGAGAGAGAGAGAAATTGACCAGAAACTGATTAAACAACTATACACATACATATATATATATCCTGTATATACATGATATATATACATAATATATATAATATATATATATATATATATATATATATATATATATATATATATATATATATATATATATATATATATATATATATATATATATATATATATATATATATATATACGTATAAGTTGAATTCCAAAGGAAAATAACAGGCAGAAGTTCAGTACCAAGAGCTGTTATTTTCCTGTGGATTCAACTTATACACTGAAGTCACGTGTATCTATTGTGATTTTTAAGCATATATGCGTATATACAGTATAGAATATATATATATATATATATATATATATATATATATATATATATATATATATATATATATATATATATATATATACTATCAAGCATTAATAAATATCTGTTGAATGCTTCCTATCTTTGCAGGTGTGTGTGTGTGTGTGTGTGTGTGTGTGTGTGTGTGTGTGTGTGTGTGTGTGTATGTGCCCGATCGAGGGCGCACGCGTTTCTTTATTCCAGCCCAAATCAATTGGTCTTTTGGTTTTAATTGCAAAATCATGGCAAGTTTGCTCTACTCATTCAAACTTTGGGCAACAAAGCAAAAAAAAAAAAAAAAAAAAAAAAAAAAAAAAAAAAAAGAGGCGCCGCCATGTTCTCTTTTCCGGAAGAGTAAAAAGAAAAAAAAATTCCAGGGAGCGAAATTTCTTTCTTTTGTCTCTCTTTCGCTCACGATAATAACACGGCGCTTTTCACAGGATTCCTTTGTTCGGTCTCGCAGTTACAGGAATCCGACGCGCTAAACGATGCTAGGATATCTGTCCATGGCATTTTTTGACATTGGAATTGATGTATTGTGATTATTGTATACACACACACATGCGCATATATGTATATATATATACATATATATATATATACTGTATATATATATATATATATATGATGAAATGATAGTTGCCTAAACTAGTAAACCTTTCTCTCTCTCTCTCTTTTCTGTCCCTTTCTTTCTCTCTCTCTCTCTCTCTCTCTCTCTCTCTCTAAATATATCTAAATATATATATATATATATATATATATATATATATATATATATATATATATATATATATACAAACACACACACACACACACACACACACACACACACATATATATATATATATATATATATATATATATATATATATATATATATATATATATATATATATATACACACAAAAACACCTCTGACAGGCCTAACCTGCAGCATCCGGTTACGCACTTTTCTAGGAGAACACCAGCAACCCACTCCGTATATCGCGGCTCCGGAAATCTGACACGTAACAAGTTGCCGAGTTCGCCGTCATAAGCAGGCGTGTCAAAATGGCATAAAACCGGGCGCCGATACAGAACCGAATACAGATTACAGGATTTTATTTCCCTTCGCTTCTGTCTCGGCTGCTGTTATCCAAATCTGCTGTGTTGCCTTCCCGGTCGATAGTGTTTAGGTTCTGTCTCCGGATTTGTCGTCCGTTTTTAGTTTTCTGTGAAAGAAAACTATTGTGCCGGCTTTGTCTGTCCGTCCGCACTTTTCCATTTCTGTCCGCACTTTTTCTGTACGTATTTTTTTTCTGTCCGCACGTTTTTCTGTCTGCACTTTTTCTGTCCGCACTTTTTTCTGTCCGCACTTTTTTGTCTGCACTTTTTTCTGTCTGCACTTTTTCTGTCTGCACTTTTTCTGTCCGCACTTTTTCTGTCTGCACTTTTTCTGTCCGCATTTTTCTGTCCGCATTTTTCTGTCTGCACTTTTTTTGTCTGCATTTTTCTGTCCGCATTTTTCTGTCTGCACTTTTTCTGTCCGCACTTTTTGTACTTTTTTCTGTCACTTTTTGTCCGCATTTTTTCTGTCCGCACTTTTTCTTTCTGTTTTTCTGTCCGCACTTTTTCTGTCCGCACTTTTTTCTGTCTGCACGTTTTCTGCCCGCACTTTTTTCTGTCCGCATTTTTTCATGTCTGCACTTTTTCTGTCCGCACTTTTTCTGTACGCACTTTTTCTGTCCGCACTTTTTCTGTACGCACTTTTTCTGTCCGCATTTTTTCCTGTCTGCACTTTTTCTGTCCGCACTTTTTCTGTACGCACTTTTTCTGTCCGCACTTTTTTGTCCGCATCTTTTACTGCCCGCATCTTTTTCTGTCCGCACGTTTTTCTGTCCGCACTTTTCCTTTCCGCCCTCAGATCTTAAAAACTACCGAGGCTAGAGGACTGCAAATTGGTATGTTAATCATCCACCCTCCAATCATCAAACATCCCAAATTGGAGCCCTCTGGCCTCAGTACTTTTATTTTGTTTAAGGTTAAAGTTAGCCATGATTGTGCGTCTGGCAATGATATAGAACAGGCCACCACCGGACAGCCGTTAAAGTTTCATGGGCCGCGACTCATACAGAATTATACCGAGACCACCGAAAGATAGATCTATTTTCGGTGGCCTTGATTGTACGCTGTGCAGAAAACTCGATTGCGCTGAAGAAACTTCGGCGCATTTTTACTTGTTCTTATTATATTTGTTGGCAATCCAATTTTGGTCGTTCATTTCTGTGCCACGATCTCGTATCCCTCGAGAGACAGATCTTTTGTTTCTTGTTTATTTATTGTCAGAAAGTGTATGAGCAAGATACAATGTAGGCGGATATTAACCGGTGCATTAACAATGGGGGAACATAGGAACGCTTTATTTTATGGCATGCATGTATGTATATATATGTGTATATATATATATATATATATATATATATATATATATATAGATATATATATATGTATATATATAATAATAATAATTTCAAGCAATATATATATAAATAGATTATAAATGACTATATATAAGACATATAATTTATAAACAAAGCTAAAATGATTGGAAGACAAATAAACAAGCTAAGATTGGAGGGGTAAATAACCATAATGTATGGAAGGTATACATGCATGTGTGTGTATATCGATATATATGTGTGTATGTGTGTGTATGGTTGCATGGATAAGGAGTTGAGGAACAATATAGAAATGATTATAGCATCTGTTTCAGTTAACCTTTGCGAAACATGATTTAACAATATCTGAAAATTAGTTCTTTATATCTCGTTCCAGCAACTGATTTATCTAACTTTTATCCTGAATGGTATGATTGTTTTAATGGGATTCTAGCTATAGAGCCATTTGCTGTATGTATGTATGTATGTATGTATGTATGTAAGTATGTAAGAACATGTATGTCCAGTACTTTGTAGAGGGACGTTGAAAACTCTATTATTTCTTACCCAACCTTAATCATGAATGGTATAGTGGTTTGAATGACAGTATATTTCCATTCGCTGTATGTATGTATGTATGTATGTATGTATGCATGATGTAAGTATGTATGCAAGTATGTATGTATGCATGATGTTAGTACTTTTTAGAGGGGCACTGAAAACTATGATACTTCGTTGCCCAACCTTAATCCCGAATGGCATAGTGGTTTGAATGACAAAGTATATTGCCATTCGCTGTATGTATGTATGTATGTATGTATGTATGTATGTATGTATGTATGTATGTATGAATGTATGTTAGTACTTTTTAAAGGGACATTTAAAACTACATTACTTCCTTGCTCAACCTCAATCCTGGATGGCATAGTGGTTTGAATGATAAAGTATATTGCCATTCGCTGTATGTATGTATGTACAGTATTTGTGAATGAATGTATGAATGCATGTATGTCAGCGCATTTTAGGGGGACTTTCAAAACTACATAATTTCCTTGCTCGAGGCAGACAGCTCTCCCGAAGAAACGTTTTCATTCCCCGAAGTTTGTTCGTGATATATCACGAAAGTTCATAAGCAAGCACAGATATGAAAAATGCTCGCTTCTGGTTCCAAAAGCGCTTGCAATCTAGCAGTTGCATTTGCAAATGGGGATACGACTTTCCTCCCCAGTCTATCTAGAGGAATGTGTAATTCTTGTATAGATAAATCTTATTTAAAAAAAAAAACCTTATATCAGCTGGGTTTTGCGTTAACATGTTTTCTGGAAATTTGGTGTATATATATGTATATTATATATATATATATATATATATATATATATATATATATATATATATATATATATATATATATATATATAGTTTCTAAGTGGGATCATTTCTTTCTATCTACCACGTTTTGGTCAACACATTAGCTTTGATAAAAGATTAAAAACAAATCTCTTATAGACATCCCATACACATCAGTTAGTTTCTGTATATACATACATGCATAGAGTTTCAGGAGGCAAATTATATAGATGTTATACATTTTTTTACGAGATAAGTGACTGCTCTATTTTTTCCCATATTATTTCTTAGGATTTTTTCTCCAAGTAACTTGCTCCTGACAGCATATGGTAAGTCAGAGATGACGGACCCTTGGGACAGCGGGCCTAAAAGGTTAAAGATTAGACTGTCGCAAAGAGAGAGAGAGAGAGAGAGAGAGAGAGAGAGAGAGAGAGAGAGAGAGAGAGAGAGAGAGTGTTTTAAAATTACTAGAGGAAAGGAAATATGAAGATAACACTACGATCAATGTGAGAGAGAGAGAGAGAGAGAGAGAGAGAGAGAGAGAGAGAGAGAGAGAGAGAGAGAGAGAGAGAGAGAGAGAGAGTTAAAATTACTAGAGGATAGGAAATATGAAGACAGTAACACTAGGACCAATGGAGAGAGAGAGAGAGAGAGAGAGAGAGAGAGAGAGAGAGAATTGCTAGAGGAAAGCAAATATGAAGACAGTTACACTAAGACCAATGCGGAGAGAGAGAGAGAGAGAGAGAGAGAGAGAGAGAGAGAGAGAGAGAGAGAGAGAGAGAGAGAGAGAGAGAGATTTAAAATTACTAGAGGAAAGGAAATATGAAGACAGTAACACTATGACCAATGCGGAGAGAGAGAGAGAGAGAGAGAGAGAGAGAGAGAGAGAGAGAGAGAGAGAGAGAGAGAGAGAGAGAGAGAATATGGAGTGGTCAGAAGTGGAGCAGATTACTTTTTTGTTCCATTTTGATGGGAAGGCTTCAAAACAGATCTTATTCTTTTTAAAGTTACGAGAGGGATTAGAATATCAATGGACCGTCACGGTGGCTCTGGAACCCCCTTTGCTGGAATTTCTTCCTCAGTTAGAAGGAGAGAGACACACTGCCTCAATGGTGTCTCTACGAATATGTCAACTTTTATACCTTTAATGTTCCCGACGTCAGTTCTTTCTGTTATTGGTAATAGACATTCTATCTATTGATTCTTCGTGATTTAGATATTCAGATCCTTGGGGTCATGGGAGCTGAGTGCTCCAGAGTTGTTCAAGAGTTCAAGCCCCAAGAAGATTTGATAAAATTTCGCTGGAACACGGCCTAACCGCCCCTTTGAAGAAGGGGTGGCGCTTGGTTTGGCTAAGTTATCAGCAGCAGTCATTTGCCCGGTTCTACTAGGTCCTACGTGGGTGGAGAGGGAGATTGGCTGCTGATTGTGTATATTTATGTTTGGTGTCTGGGACATTGTGTGACACTGAGGTGATCATTTCCTGTCCACGGCAAGTCATTGGTAATCTTTAAACCTTCCACTTGTATCCAGTTTACATCCTGCTTTTACCCATGGTAGGAACTTAGGAATAAATTTAGGTTAAAGACCAAGCGCTGGCACCTACGAGGTCATTCAGGGCTGAAAGGGAAATTGAGAGTAAGGCGATTTGAAAAGTGTAACAGGAGGATAACCTCGCAGTTGCACTATGAAACAGATGTTAGGAGAGGGTGGAAAGTAAGACGGAAGAAAGAGAATATGAGCAGAGGTACAGTAAAAGGCATGAAAGGGGTTGCAGCTAGGGGGCCGAAGGGATGCTGCAAAGAACCTTAAGGAATGCCTACAGTGCACTGCAACAGGTGCACTGACTGCACTAACCCCAAGCGGGTAGGAACTTAGGGACAGTACGTAGGACGTAATTAGGGATATTAAGCTTATCCAGAGCCTGTATCGTCTTCTGATGAGCGTCGTGTGTCCTCCAGTGCACCAAGAGATTTATAAAACAGTTCTCCAGGAAACAGACTAAAATCAAATTTTTCTCAGACCGACCTCAGGACTGGATAGCAAAGGCAAGAGGGCATTGCTATTTGATGCTGACCCATTTTACTGTTGCAATATGCTGGAGCAGATGAAAGCCGAGTCTGGTATTAGCAGGATAGAAATATGATTCGCTTTATCCGGATAAATGAAAACTCTACATATTGGTCTTCCTCGCTTTCTTTTTAGCTTTCTGTAAAAGAAAACTATTTTTTCTGTAAAGGAAAACTCTTGTGCCGGCTTTGCCTGTCCGTCCGCACTTTTTACTGTTTGCAGTTTTTCTGTCTGCCCCAGAACTTTAACAGAGCTAGAGGGCTCGATCATCTCCAATCATTATACCAAATTGCAGCCCTCTAGCCTTGATTACATTTTATTTAAGTTAAAGTTGGTCATAATCTGACAACGATATAGGACAGAACCGGGCCTTGGTTGAAGTTTCAAGGGCAGCGGCTCATTTATGGAACCACCGAAAGAAATCTATTTTCGGTGGCATTTTATTACACGCTTGAAAACTCGATGGTGCCCAAGAACCTTCGGCGCATTTTATAATTTTTTTTCCACGTATAGATATATAATTCTTTTCTGTTTTTTCGTCTTTGTTTTCTATCTCTATATTATCTGGTTTTTTTGTTGGTTTTCTCTCAGTAGTTCCTCATACGCAGAAGCCGCTTTTTAGAATATATCTAGAATATACACGCAGAATCAAGTGGTCGCTTTCACCAGGTATATAAACACTTGCAACAGCCATAACGACCTAAATTCTCGATTTAATTCTTATCAGAAAATTTTTTATAAGTTTTCAATCCATCTCGTAAGTGATTTCAGTCCCACTATAGGGGAGGTAGAGTGTCTTCAATTGTTCTTCCTTCTGGATTCAAGGCTTGTGGTGGTGAGCGTGTCCAAGAATACGTGAAGAATAGAATATACAATTTAGGCAGAAGGCCAAGCGCTGGGGCCTGTGAGGTCATTCAGCGCTGAAAGGAAAATTGAGAGTTAAGGTTACAAAGGTGTAACAGGAGGAAAACCTAGCAGTTTCACTATGAAACAATTGTTAGGAGAGGGTGGAAAGTAAAATGGAAGAATGAATATGAAAGGCGGTACAGTAAAATGAGTGAAAGGGGTTGCAGCTAGGGGCAGAAAGGACGCTGCAAAGAGCCTTAGTAATGCCTACAGTGCACCTCGCTTGAGGGGCACTGATTTATACCAACTTCCCTACGGGGAAGAAATCGTGAGGGAAAGAAAAGATGGTCAAGGAGCTAGAGATCTAGAACTAGCTTTACAAACTAGTCATTACTAGCTTTACAAACTAGAGATCTAGAACTAGCTTTACAAACTAGAGATCTAGAACTAGCTTTACAAACTAGAGATCTAGAACTAGCTTTACAAACTAGAGATCTAGAACTAGCTTTACATATACCTTGCACGGTTGTATTTATGTACGCAGTGTTGGGGAAAAGATATTAAAACCTAGTGATATCCTTTAAAGGAAGTTGAGCTTTCTTCTTCACGTTATCTTAAAAATTAGTCTCGCTGTCGACGTTCATCTGTTCTTTTTATTCTTGTTTTATCATTCCTGTTTCCACAAAGATAAAATGAAAGAATCTTTGCGTATTAGATCGACAGAAGAGAATCGACTAACCAGACAAAGGCAATGTGTATACATAAAGGTGTATAATAAACAAGTAAAAAATGCGCGAAGTTTCTTCGGCGCCATCGAGTTTTCTGTACAGTCGCTACACCGTATAGTCCAGGCCACCAAAAATAGATCTGTTTTTCGGTGGTCTCGGTATAAGGCCGTATGAGCCGCTGCCCATGAAACTTTCACCACTGCCCGGTGGTGACCTAGCCTATATCGTTGCCAAAAGCACGATCATGGCTAACTTTAACCTTAGATAAAACAAAAACTAGTCAGGCTAGAGGGCTGCAATTTGGTTTATTTGATAATTGGAGGGAGGATGATCAACATACCAACTTGCAGCCCTCTAGCCTCAGTGGTTTTTAAGATCTGAGGGCGGACAGAAAAGTGCGGACGGACGAACAAAACCGGCACAATAGTTTTCTTTGACAGAAAACTAGAAAACAGCATAAAAATAACCACTCAGTCGTGTCTAGCTCTCGAAGCACTGTTACCTTCGGAAGTAAAAATATTTTTTTCCACAGTTTTTTCTTCTCAGAACCTACCTATCACAGCCATCACCATTTTTTTTTATCCTATGGGAGAAACGAGTTATACGTCCTTTACAGAGAGAGAGAGAGAGAGAGAGAGAGAGAGAGAGAGAGAGAGAGAGAGAGAGAGAGAGAATAAGTATTACAAGACTTCTGCTGGGAATAAAGAGAGAGAGAGAGAGAGAGAGAGAGAGAGAGAGAGAGAGAGAGAGAGAGAGAGAGAGAGAGAGAGAGAATAAGTATTACAAGACTTCTGCTGGGAATAAAGAGAGAGAGAGAGAGAGAGAGAGAGAGAGAATAAGTATTACAAGACTTCTGCTGGAAAGAGAGAGAGAGAGAGAGAGAGAGAGAGAGAGAGAGAGAGAGAGAGAGAGGATGTCAACAGCATATCGAGATAAATATTACAAGACTTTTACTAGAGAGAGAGAGAGAGAGAGAGAGAGAGAGAGAGAGAGAGAGAGAGAGAGAGAGAGAGAGAGAATAAGTCTTACAAGACTTCTGAATAAAGAGAGAGAGAGAGAGAGAGAGAGAGAGAGAGAGAGAGAGAGAGAGAGAGAGAGAAATTACAAGACTTCTGCTGGGAATAAAGAGAGAGAGAGAGAGAGAGAGAGAGAGAGAGAGAGAGAGAGAGAGAGAGAGAGAGAGAGAGAGAGAGAGAGAGAATAAGTATTACAAGACTTCTGCTGGAAAGAGAGAGAGAGAGAGAGAGAGAGAGAGAGAGAGAGAGAGAGAGAGAGAGAGAGAGAGAGAGAGAGAGAGAGGATGTCAACAGCATATCGAGATAAATATTACAAGACTTTTACTAGAGAGAGAGAGAGAGAGAGAGAGAGAGAGAGAGAGAGAGAGAGAGAGAGAGAGAGAAGACTTCTGAATAAAGAGAGAGAGAGAGAGAGAGAGAGAGAGAGAGAGAGAGAGAGAGAGAGAGAGAGAGAGAGAGAGAGAGTCAACAGATAAATATTACAAGACTTTTACTAGAGAGAGAGAGAGAGAGAGAGAGAGAGAGAGAGAGAGAGAGAGAGAGAGAGAGAGAGAGAGAGAGAGAGAGAGAATAAGTATTACAAGACTTCTGCTGGGAATAAAGAGAGAGAGAGAGAGAGAGAGAGAGAGAGAGAGAGAGAGAGAGAGAGAGAGAGAGAGAGAGAGAATGTCGACGCTGTAAAATATATATACTGAAAGACTTGTGCTACATGACATTTCCAGAAGGCTTCATAAGACTTATTTACTACATCAAAGAACCGTACAAAACTGTACAATATCTTACAAAAAATAGAAAACACAAATTTTAGGTTACATTGACTTTTCTAGTAATGCCTTCGTTAAAATTTACTGTAAACTATATAAAATTATATAGAACAATAAAACCTGGTATATTTCAACATTAATTTGACTTTATATCTCTAGAAGGCTTTGACGAGGGTCGAAAGTAAATAAATAAAATAACACATAAAAAATGCGCCGAAGTTTCTTCGGCGCAATCGAGTTTACTGTACACCCTATGATCAAGGCCACCGAAAATACATCAATCTTTCGCTGGTCTCGGTATAATGCTGTATGAGCCGCAGCCCATGAAACTTTAACCATGGCCCGGTGGTGGCCTGGCCTTATCGTTGCCAGACGCACGATTATGGCTAACTTTAACCTTAAATAACATGAAAACTACAGAGGCTAGAGGGCTGTAATTTAGTATGTTTGATGATTGGAGGGTGGATGATCAACATACCAACTTGCAGCCCTCTAGCCTCAGTAGTTTTTAAGATCTGAGGGCGGACAGAAAAAGTGCGGACGGACAGACAAAGCCTGCACAATAGTTTTTTTTTTTTTTAGAAAACTAAAAACATTTATTTTTTAAACACTTCTTTTCAGCTCGTTAATACAATTTTTTATCCTTATCCCGTTCGTTGAGATGAATGATATTAAGGAATGAAGTTGCTAGGCCTACAGCTCTTTCCCCTTCTGCTACGACCCAAGACAGTCAGCTTACTACCGAGTACCTGTTTCATAGTTTAACTACTACGAGATTCACACACACATGCAATATATATATATATATATATATATATATATATATATATATATATATATATATATTTTGTATATATGTATGTATGTATATTTATGTATGTATATTATACATATATATATACATTTATACTTATATATATATATACATACATATACATACATACATATATATATATATATATATATATATATATATATATATATATAAATTTTCCTTATTAACATCATTATCACACGGACATAATTAAGGATAATAATGATAATACGACGATAATTATCAAGCACTAATTCTAGATGATTGCTCCCAATGGCATATTGTCTAAAGCCATTACCTCATTCAACAAGAAAGAACTTTGACGTTAAATGAATAAAATTCGTTAAAACATAAGTGTTGCCATTTCTGGTCGCTTATTTTCTGCGCTCAACAGAACGACCAATGCAGCTGGGAACTCGCCATCAAAGGACCTGCGGAATAAGTTCTCGACAGAATATTTCTTCATAAAATCCTTTTCGCTGGCTCCTTCGGTCCTTCTCTCCTTCTCTTTACTTTGCCTCGTGCGTGGAATAATTTTATCATTAAATGATGGGAATAGAAAATGCAAAGTAAAAAAAAATAGATTGATTTTTTCTAGACTTGGCCATCTTATAAACGTATGTATCTGTCTGTCTAAATATACAATAACACACACATACATATATATAGATAGATACACATGTGTGTGTTGTGCACATTTCATACACACAAACAAACACACACACACACACACACACACACACACACACACACATATATATATATTGTGACGGCTTTATGGCCAAGGTTCAGAGAATAAAAAAGTTCTTCCATAGGTCATAAAAATAAGTAAGGAAAGGTTTAATTTCAAAACAGAACAAAAATTAACACTTTAATATTTAATATTGAAACAGTTTACATAATTACGTTAATCCCTTTCTACCGCACAAAACCAAGAAACACTCAAACAAACCTGCACCGCACAATTACCAAAATCAATAAACCTTAATATACTAAATTTTAAATATGAGTTACGTTACCAGTTTCACTAAGGTTCACTCAAGACTTATATAATAGAACATTAATACATTACAAAAACTGAAGAATAAGAAGACAGCTACTCCAATAGGACACTTATCACAGTAGAGGACCAGGTGAGACTAACTATGCATGAAATTGGTGGTCCGAAGAAAACTTAAAGAAGGCGGGGAAAACAAAAGCACTTGAAAACGGGATAACTAAAGATACAACCAGGATCTTAAAACAGGTACAGGAATGAACTGTACATTTCCACAAAATGAAAAGCAGAGCTATATACAAAATTAGGGATGCCAATCTGGCAGATGGGTGACACCTCCCCTAGAGGACGAGCCAACAGAGTGGCTCGTAGAAAAAGAGGCTAATGAGGCTAAGACGGACGATACTGTAGATTGGTGAAGGAGGTATCATGTTAAGGAGACAGTCGCGATAAGGCATCTGCCATGATGTTCTCGGTTCCTCTGATGTGGCGGATCTGCAGAGGAACTTCTGCAGATAGATGGACCAGCGTAGTAGACGTTGGTTGTGGGACTTCATCTTGTCGAGGAAGGTCAAGGGGTTGTGGTCGGTGAAGACTAGTACTTCAGCAGCACCTAGTAGGTAGCATTCATATTTTTGCAGGGCGAGTACCAAACTAAGTGCTTCCTTCTCAATGGTGCTGTAGGACTTCTGGTGATGCTTGAACTTAGTGGAGGTGTAGCTGACTGGGTGAAGTATACCGTCTGACTCTTGGAGTAGCACCCTCCAGCTCCCGCATCACTAGCGTCGATTTGAAGGATAAAAGGCTTGTTAAAATCTGGGGATTTAAGAACAGGGTTGTTTATCAAAAACAGCTTTAAGGCTTCAAAAGAGGCTTGACATTCTTCAGTCCAAATGAATTTAACTTTGGGACTGGTTAGGGATGTTAAAGGGGCAGCAACTGAAGAAAGTTCTTACAGAATCTCCTGTAGTAAGAGGCTAAACCTAAGAATCTTTTGTAAGGACTTTCTGGTGGTCGGAACAGGGTACTCTAGAACAGCTTCTACATTAGCAGTTTTTAAGCGAACATTACCATCCCCAACAATGTGGCCCAAGTAGGTAACAGTAGCTTTACAAAAGACAGATTTTTAAGATTTATGGTTAATCCAGCCTCTTCTAACCTTACGGAACAAACACTTGAGCCTATTCACATGTTCTTCCCAAGTCTGTCCAGTGACTATTATATCATCAGGTAACAATAAACACCTTCCAAATCTTGGATGATGAAGTTTACAAGGCGCTGAAAGGTAGATGGGGCGTTGGTAAGGCCAAAAGGCATGACCTCATACTGAAAGAGTCCAAAGGGTGTAATGAAAGCAGATATTAACTTAGCTCTTTCAGTTAATCCTACCTGATAATAGCCCTTAAGAGGTCTACCTTCGTTACAAAACTTGGCTTGTCCTACTGAATCAATTAAATCATCAATGAGTGGCAAAGGGTAGGAATCTTTAATTGTGACATTATTAATCTTTCTATAGTCTGTACAAAATCTGTAGCTACTAAAGTCCTCTTTGGAACTAGGATGCAAGGTGAAGCCCATGGTGATTTACTCGGTCTTGCTAGACCATGCCGGAGAAGATATTCGACTTCCTCCTTCATTTTGCTCTTCTTCTCAGGACCCACACGATAGGACTGCTGACGAATGGGTGTTGTACCAGGAACCAGCTCGATGTCATGTAGCAGCAAATCACTTTTCCTGGGAAAATCATTAAAGAGAGTTGAATGGCTAGAGATTACATTCTTTAAGTCTTGTGACTGCCAAGGAGAGAGGTGGCTCAAGAATAGATCCAGGTTATTTAGAACCTCTGTATTTGTTTGTGGCATGGAGGAAGCAATAAGGTCTTCCAATGAATTGTCCTCTCCTGGTGTCTCTACCTTAAAATTAAGATTAACAACCGTCTCACTAGAACCATTTCCAGTTTCCCTAGAGTGATAAGCCTTGAGTAAATTAACATGAATGATCTGAGTGGGTTTTCTACGATCTGGAGTTCTGATAATGTAGGTATTATTGTTTACATTTTTATGATGGGATAGGGCCCACAAAACTTAGCTTTAAGAGGGGAACCAGGGACAGGAAGATAGGCTAACACAAGGTCATTAGGTTTAAATTTTCTGACTTTACAAGCTTTATCATAGTTTCTCTTCATTAAGATCTGTTGACCCCTTAATTTCTCCCCAGCAATGTTCCTAACCTGCATTAGCGTACTTTTAAGTTTATTCATATTTGTTGAATGGTTTGGCCTAGACTCAGAAGGGTGTGTTCAACCATTCCTCTTTAATTACTGAAAGAGGTCCTCTAACTGACCTCCCAAACAACATCTCGTAGGGTGAAAAACCAAGGGACTCATGGGGAACTTCCTGATAGCAAATAGAAGAAAATCAATGCCCTCATCCCACTCAAGTTGACTTTCAACACAAAAATTTCCTAAGCATACTCTTGAAAGTTTGGTGCCAACGCTCAAGGGCACCCTGAGACTCTGGGTGATAGGCAGCAGACAAAGTTTGTTTAATATTTAGTTCTTTAAGTACCTGGGCAAAAAGGTCACTGGTGAAATTTGAACCTCGATCACTTTGTATTTCCTTTGGGATACCGAAATTCGTGAAAACTTTCAGTAAAGAATTAGCAATGTTCTTAGCAGAAATGTTACGAAGAGGGATAGCAATAGGGTAACGGGTCGTAGGACACATTATAGTGAGCAAGTATTGATTACCTTTCTTGGTTTTTGGTAAAGGACCAACGTTATCTATAATTATCTTACTAAAAGGTTCATCAGGGACTAAGATCGGTTGTAAAGGTGCCTTGGGTATTACCTGGTTAGGTTTTCCTGATATCTGACATACATGACAAGTGCGAACAAATTCTGCTACATCCTTTTTCATTTTAGGCCAAAAGAAACAATTCAAAATCTTACAATAGGTCTTATGAATTCCTAAATGTCCTCCATAGGCATCATGAGCTATTTCCATTACAGAATTCCTAACAGAAAAAGGTAGCACAATTTGTCGCTTTTCACTCCAGGTGTCTTCACTAGATCTCTTAGGGGAACGGTAAAACCTCATTAACAAATCAGATTCAAAGTAAAAACATGGGGATTTGCTAATCTCACTTCTAGGAACCGCTTGGTCATGAAGTTTATTTAAAGTGTTATCATGCTTCTGAGCTTTAATAAGGTTATCTCTACTCATAACATCTCGTGCTTCAAAATTTACAGAAGTGACTTTAGATTCATCCGAACTAGATTTCTGGCTACGAGTGACAACACAAGAAGGATTTACAGAGCAATCGGGATCAGGTTCAATGTTTTCACCTACAGGTTTTCCATTACAATGACATTGGGAACTACCAAACGTCCTGCAAGGTCATTAGCACAATAATAAAGTTACATCTTTCACTGGAAATTCAATATCTCTTATGCCTACCAGCACATTACCCTTCTTTATAGGACAATCAAGATGAACATTTGCAAGGAAACTTTAGATATTTGTGAAAGGTCTTTCACGAGAACATGTTCATTAGTTACGTTAGCGTCAATATTTGGGAGAGCATTTCTCAAAAGTAAACTTTGCAAGCACCTGTGTCACGAAGTATCCTGACTTTATATCTATCCCCATCAGAGTTCAAAGCTACAGTTCCATCAAAAGTAAAATCATCAAATAGATTTACAGGCTTTTCAGAATGGATATGGGAGACAGGCTTCATCTGACCATCTGTTTTACCTTTAAAGTTAAAAGGGTTAAATGGGTTCCGAAAAGGCAAGGAAGTTTTACATTTAGGATCTGGGCAGTTTTAATTGTGTGACCGTCTTTCTTACAATAACTACAACGAACATTAGACGCTTTTTTGCCATATCAGTCAGAGTGTCAGAGTTTTTAGCTGGAAAATGGTTTTACATTCTGGTCGGTTCTCTTACTGTTGCCAAATTTATGTATTAAAGAGTAAGTGTCTGCTAGAGAAGCTGCCTTTAACAAGTCTTTTTCTTCCCTATCCTCTAAATACATCATAATGTTCAAAGGAAGCTTTCGTTTAAACTCTTCAAGTACAATCAAATTCTCTAATTCAGCAAAAGTACTTACTGCAGCAGATTTTACCCATTTCTAAACTCCCTTAATTTCTCCGAAGCGAATTCTACATAGGTTTGAGTTGTGAACTTAGTTTTGTTACGAAAGTTCTGACGATATCCCTCGACAGAGATTGAAAAAGCATCCAAAATTGCTTGTTTAACATTCTGGTAATCTGTAGTATTTTCGAGATGTCTACAAACTTTCGCAGCTTTCCCAGTTAATTTCGGCCTTAATAGCCAAACCCACTGATCGCGTGGCCAATCCAAATGCAAGGCAGTCTCTTCAAAAGTCTTAAAATAATCTTCAGGATCATAATCTGTGAATGTGGGAACCAACTTAATGTTTTTTGCTAAATCAAAGGGTTTCTCCTGAGCTTCCAAAACCGAAATTTCATGTTCCTTATTCTCTCTAGAAAGCCTTGCTTTTTCCTGTTCAAATTTAAGTGCTAACGACGCTTCATAGTCCAGTTTTTCTTTCTCTCTCTAAAGCTAACTGAAGTTTAGCTTTCTCCATCTCGAATTCTAATTTAAGTTTCGACATTTGTCTCTCTGACTCTAACCTTTGAGCTTCCGCTAATCTCTCAGATTCTAATTTTTGTGCCGCAAGTTTCTCGCGTTCAAGGAAAATGCGCTCATATTCTAACTGCTGCTCGTGGGTTAGTTCTGCTGGTTCACGAGTTATATACTGTCTAGCTTCATTGCCCAGTTTACCCACACGCATATAATGCTCAAGAATCCGGTTGCGAATTTCATTCTTCCGCATGCTACTCCTAGTTGCAATTGACAAATGACTAGCTAACTCGAGAAGCTCTAGTTTCTTAGCATTTGGGATACTAGCTAACTCAGCAGAGGGATCCGCAGCAAACTTCTGAACGTTAAATTGAGCCATGGTTAAAGTTAAAGAAAACTTCCTTTAGTAAACAATTGAATTCCTGTTTTACAATTATAATAGACTAACACGTTCCTGCTGCCATTCAAGTAAATGCATTACAACCCACAATACAAAATTATCATGTTAGCGGAGTTTATAGTTTCTCGACAAAATTAAACAACAAGCATTACAAGTAATAAGATTATTTTAGGGTTTAGGGAAAAGGGACAGTCCTGATTCGAAAGCAAAAGGTAATAAAGAAGACGAGGGAGTGAAACAATTTTTACATTCCTGATTCAAGCTGATATGGAGGAACTAAGGAAATAACCCGTTGGTCCTAAACAAGCGTTATTTACTCCAAACAACTTGAATGACAACTTACAAACTTTGAACGTCGGCGCAGAGAAAAATAAAGTAAATAAAGGTTTAAACGATTCCTCACCTATCGTCTAAACTACGCGATCCTGGTATCGTCCAACCCAGGGAAATGACTGCACAAGTCGTAGTTGTAATTATATAAGGACAAAATATGGATAAGAGCCTCCGGATAGCTCTCGTGAGTCTCGAGGAGCCATCGACTCTATGAGGGCGAAAATAGAAATATACTACTGTGTTAACATTACCCAAAAGAGCAAACTGTCTATAAACAATAATACGAAAATGGTTTCACAGCGCGCACATATATATCATTAATCCTAATAACAGGTATTCAGAATGTTTACAATAAATCTTGAGTGAAACTAGAAATATTGAACACTATTTGCGGCGACA